>NC_134357.1:3261483-3509863 GCF_048569485.1 Anomaloglossus baeobatrachus
TGTTGTAATATCTGCTTGTTCCTCAGTTACATGAGCAGCGCTGTGGCTCCATCTCACACATACTGACTGCTACATTCTCTTCTAGCTGCTGTGCATTACTCTCATTCATCAGTGTAATTGTACTTATCATGTGTGAATCATTGTCCGTTACAATGGCAAGAACCTGTTCTTTTTTGAGTTCCTAATCTTGCAGAACTTTTTCCACTAAGGCCTGGAGAAACTGGCCGCTGCGATGAGCTTTACTATCTGTTACTGCCGGTGTCTTGCTAACAACTTCTTTCTTGTCACAAACATATCGAACATTGATGGCAAAATAATTCAGTGAAATGTGGTGACTCCGGCATCCAGCAAAGGCAATGGGTGACAAGAGAGGACATTCAGACACAGCGTGTTGTGAGGATCCGCACACAGAATGAGCGGTCAGTTTGTGGCGTTTTTCTAATCTGCTTTTGCTATTGAAAGCATTATTTATGAGCTCAGAAACCTTTCAGGTGATGCGGTTTTTTAAAAAGCTGATCTGCTTTTGCAGCTGACAAACGTATCCTCAAAAAACGCAGCAAAAACGCTGTGTGTGAATGTAGCCTTAGATCAGGAATAGAACAGACATTTATAGGACATTTCATAACTTTCCCAAATTCCTATGAAAAAATATTCAGAACATTCTGCATTGCACTCCTGTCCCCAATTTATTATATATTTTAGGAGTCGGAGCATTTTATACCGACTCCACCAAAATGAGCTCCGACTCCACGACTCCGACTCCACAGCCCTGCTCATAGGAACAAGATTCCTTTGGACAGGTTGCCGCACCTTTTGGCCTTCAGAGCTGCCTTCAGTTGGTCCAAAAGTTCAATGTAATACCTTGCATTGATGGTGGAACCCTTTTGAAGGTAGTCCACTAGCAGCACGCCCTCCTTATCCCAGAACACAGACGCCATCACCTTAGTGGCCGATTTTTGCACCCTGAACTTCTTTGGATGAGGAGAACCCCTGTGCCTCCGCTCTTGTGACTGCTCCTTGTTTTCAGGGTCATACAAAGAAATCCAGGTCTCATCCATAGTGACCGGTCGCTCCAGGAAGTTCTTATCAGTCCGGAAACTCTGAGAAATGGAGCGGGAAGTTGTCACTCGCTGCTTCTCTGATCTGTGGTCAGACATTTGGGGACCCACTTTGCAGATCACTTCCTCATGTCCAAATGTTCATGGATAATGACACAAACACGATCACGGGAAATCCCCATGATGCCTGCTTTTTGCTTTAACTGAAATACGCGGATTCTCCAGTATGAGGTTGTGCGCAGCATCGACGATCTCCAGAACAACAACCACTCTCAGGCGCCCAGGACTTTCCTCATCATTGGGGCTGAAGTGGCCCGGTTAACATTTGGCAACCCAGTTCTTACTTGTGGAATATGAAGGGCATTGATCCCCCAATGCCTGCGACATATCACCATGAATATCCGCCATGGACTTTCCTTAAAGAAACAAGAATCTTATCCCTCCTCTGCACTCAGTTGTGTGAATATCACATTAGACTTCACCATTTTGTTTTTCCGCGTGCGTAGAACACTGTTGCCGTAAGCAATAAACACAAAATTGTGTGAAAGATATATTAGACACATAAGGCTTTCATGTGATGTAACGTTCGTTACCATAGAAACAAAAATATCACAAAGCCAAAGACTTATCAGCAGCCCCTCGTAGGAAAATCCTAGCGATTGGTGCACTTAAAGTGCCAGATACCTCCTGCCTGAAAAATATACAGTGTATACACACTCAAACAAAGGGTGAAATAAGTATCGAACATGTCACCACCAGTTTTCTAAGTAAGCATATTTCTAAAGCCGCTATTGACATGATATTGCAGCACATATATTTGTCACTAAGTGGCAGGATGGCTTCTAATTACTGAGATTTCAGCGGGGTCAGGACTTTTTTGCTCTTCTCTTTCACGTGTTCAATACTTTTTCCCTGTGACATTTCTCATTATTACACATAATTTATGGATCTCTAGGGTGATTTCTTTGCCCGTGTGGATTGGATGGGTTGTTACCGACATCTGGTGAGAAATTCATCTCAATAGCATCTTTACAAATATATTTACTTAGAACATTTCTGACGTTTTCAATACTTATTTCATCCGGTGTGTATGTTTTGAACATCACCGCCTGCATGAAATCTTTTGTAATGTAGGAAAGTGGCTGGCAGGTCCATGCTGGGAGGCGTGTGTCACTGAGGTGGCCATCCTCCGTGATGTGAGTCCTGGAAAACAAGTAGGCCCCAGGAACAATAAGTTGCTGATAGGTTGTCTTTTACTGGGTCCGTGGTGAGCCCGCCCCGTGATCCGGTCCTGGTCAGCCATTGCAATTGTGAATCCTCCCTGTGATCCGGTGCTGGTCAGTCATTGCCGTGGTGAATCCGCCCTGTGATCCGGTGCTGGTCAGCCATTGCCGTGGTTAGCCCGCCATGTGATCTGGTGCTGGTCAGCCATTGCCGTGGTGATTCCGCCCTGTGATCCGGTGCTGGTCAGCCATTGCCGTTGGGAATCCGCCCTGTGATCCGGTGCTGGTCAGCCATTACCGTGGTTAGCCCGCCATGTGATCTGGTGATGGTCAGCCATTGCCGTGGTGATTCCGCTTTGTGATCCGGTGCTGGTCAGCCATTGCCGTGGTTAGTCCGCCCTGTGATCCGGTGCTGGTCAGCCATTGTCGTGGTGATTCTGCCCTGTGATCCGATGCTGGTCAGCCATTGCCGTGGTGAGTTCGCCCTGTGATCCGGTGCTGGTCAGCCATTGCCGTGGTGAGTCCGCCCTGTGATCCGGTGCTGGTCAGCCATTGCCGTGGTGATTCTGCCCTGTGATCTGGTGTTGGTCAGCCATAGCCTTGGTGATTCCGCCCTGTGATCCGGTGCTGGTCAGCTATTGCCGTGGTGAATCCACCCTGTGATCCGGTGCTGGTCTGCCATTGCCGTGGTTAGCCCGCCATTTGATCTGGTGCTGGTCAGCTATTGCCGTGGTGAATCCGCCCTGTGATCCGGTGCTGGTCTGCCATTGCCGTGGTGAATCTGTCGCGGGCGGGGAGGAGGGTGTCAGCACACCGCGCTCACCCCTTCTGCTCGGGTCCGGCTGCTGCTCAGTGGTGGCTCGAGCCGTGGGCCGGATCCCGGGGGTTTCTCGAGCGGCGCTCCTCGCCCGTGAGTGAAAGGGGTGTTTGGGGGTGTTGGGATAATGTCCGTGACGCCACCCACGGTTGTGGTGATGTGTAGCACCACCGCTGCTTAATGCGGGGATCCCGGGGATGGTGATGGGGAGCAGCCAGGTGTTGTGTTGCCCCTCCGTGGGTAGGGGTTGGTGATCCCGGGGCCCGGTGATGGCTCGGGAGGTGCAGGGCTTGGTGGGCGCAGGGACGCGGGGTCAGCGCTGTGCCTTGCGGCACTGTGGTACTCACTCAGCCTGAGACTTGACACAGTTTGTACGGTAAACCAACGGCTGGTAGGACGGTCCCACAGACGGCTGCTTTGCTTCCCCGGTAGGTGACGGTGATGTCCCTCTTCCTTGCACCTGTATGTGCGGATGGTTGCGATGGGTCCCCACCAGTAACCCGCTCCCCGGCTTCAAGCTGGGCCGGAGGAGCACTACACTTTGCCCTCAGGCGCTGGCCCTCAGAGACTGGTGCCCTGGCGGTGGCGGTGCCTCTGTTGTACAGGTTGGACTGTTGCCTTCAATCGGGACTTGGTTGTTGGGGGAATCTACGTCCCCTTCACTGACGGATTCGGCAAATTTGGCGACTCCTAGCCTTGCCGGGGTCCGAGAGGCCCCTGCCCTGGTGCTGACTGTCTTTCAGAACACTGCTCCAGACCACCGGGCACACAGCCAACGGGGTCCTTCCAGGAACTTCCAAACGGTCCCCCTCCGGACAGTCACCGCCGTCGCTGACCTTGCTGTTCTGGCCCTACACAAAGCTGGGCTCTCAGGCTTTCCTTTCTTCTTGTCACCTCACTTGCTTTCCTCCTTTACCACTTCTCTCTCTTTACTTTCACTTAGGTGTTTACACTTGCCCTGCCTGGGCTAAACTGCCCTTCACTCTTGCCCTGTCCGGGCTAATCTCTCCATGTCCCTCACTGGACTCTAACTGCCTGGTACTTCCTGCCTCCAGAGTTGTGAGCTCCTTGGTGGGCGGAGCCAACCGCCTGGCCCACCCCCTGGTGTGCATCATCAGACTCCTGGAGGAAGGCAACAAGGATTTCTGGTTCAGCTTAGATGTGCCTACCTGGGATGTGGGGTGTGGTGGTGTGTGACCTGTGTCCCCTGGCTTGCCCAGGGCGACACAAATCCGCCCTGTGATCCGGTGCTGGTCTGCCATTGCCGTGGTTAGCCCGCCATTTGATCTGGTGCTGGTCAGCTATTGCCGTGGTGAATCCGCCCTGTGATACGGTGCTGGTCGGCCATTGCCGTGGTGAATCCGCCCTGTGATCTGGTACGACCGTATGCACTGCTACTTCATCTTTATTTACCATTGCGCTTTAGGAAAGGCGGTCTTGTTTTTTTCACACTGGAGATTTATAAACTTTAATAAATTTACCTGTTTACACCAAGAACCTTCGTGCCTGTGACATCGAGGTGACGACTAAGAGCGAGAATCCCTGCAAATGGTGATATCACGGTGGGCAGTGATATAGTGGGTATATGTTATATACACCAGAGTACACATGTGTTATATGCAGGCAGTATAGTGGTTATATATTGTACATATGTATTATATACAGGCAGTATAGTGGTTATATATTGTACATATGTATTATATACAGGCAGTATAGCTGTTATATATTATACACATGTATTATATATAGGCAGTATAGCGGGTATATATTACACATATTTATTGTATACAGGCAGTATAGCGGTTATATATTATACACATATATTATATACAGGCAATATAGCGGTTATATATTATACACATTATATACAGGCAGTATAGCGGTTATATATTATACCCATGTATTATATACAGGCAATATAGCGGTTGTATATTATACACATATACAGGCAGTATAGCGGTTATATATTATACACATGTATTATATACAGGCAGTATAGCGGGTATATATTATACACATGTATTATATACAGGCAGTATAGCGGGTATATATTATACATATCTATATATATAATTGCCTTATTCTGTCTGTCTGTCTGTCTGTCTGTCTGTCTGTCTGTCTGTCTGTCTGTCATGCTCCGAAATTGTGTCCTTACGGTGACACAAAGCTGATTGGCCGCTGGGCTCGCCATGGCCCCGCCCCCCCACACGGATTGGCCTCTCGCCCCGGCTCTCTGCAGGCCCCGCCCCCCTCACGCAATGCACGCTCGCTGTGGCCCAACTGACACGGGGCTCCGATTCCCAGGTGAGTACACACACACACACACATCAGATCACACTCACTCTCACACACACCTCACACATCACATCCACACATCACAACATGCTGGGATATCGCTTGCTTCTACACCGGCTCCGTCAGGATCCCGGCAGCGCCACACATAACCTTGCGATGCTGGGATCTTCACGGAGGCCGTGAAAGCTGGTAACCATTATACACATCGGGTAACTAAGGTCCCTTAGTTACCCGATGTGTATCATAGTTACCAGTGTACACCGGCTCACACTCACTCTCACACACACCTCACACACACATCACATCGCATCCACACATCAAGGTCCTGCAGCGGCGGAAAATACAGACACATAACAGCACACACACACACACAAATCAGATCACACTCACACATACCTCACACATCACATCGCATCCAAATACTCACAACATCCTGGGATATCGCTTGCTTCTCGGCGGCGATATTGTGCTGTGAGCTTCCAGGACCTGACGGAGGATCACATGGCCAGAAGCATGTGATATCCCCGGATGTTGTGAGTATCAGCGCGTATGTGCGATATCGTCAGTGTCTGTGTGTGTGAGTGTATGCGATCGGGTGTGTGTGAGTGGATGCGATCGGTTGTGTGGGTGAGTGGATGCGATCGGTTGTGTGGGTGAGTGGATGCGATCGGGTGTGGGTGAGTGTCGGCAGAGGAGCACGGCGTGCTGGAGGAGGCTGGGAGCAGAGAGGCTGATCTTGGGGAAGGCTGGGAGGGGGAGGCTGATGCTGAGGGAGGCTGGAAGGAGAGAGGCTGAGCAAACGTGCTCCATCCGCCATACTGCGCACTCCCCATCGTGCTGCATCCCCCATGCTGCGCACTCCCAAACGTGGTCCATCCGCCATGCTGCGCACTCCCAAACGTGGTCCATCCGCCATGCTGCGCACTCCCAAACGTGCTCCATCCGCCATACTGCGCACTCCCAAACGTGCTCCATCCGCCATACTGCGCACTCCCCATCGTGCACCATCCGGCATGCTGCGCACTCCCAAGCGGATGGAGCATGATGGGGGGTGCGCAGCATGGCGGATGGAGCACGTTTGGGAGTGCGCAGCATGGCGGATGGAGCACGTTTGGGAGTGCGCAGCATGACGGATGGAGCACGTTTGGGAGTGCGCAGCATGACGGATGGAGCACGTTTGGGAGTGCGCAGCATGCCGGATGGTGCACGATGGGGAGTGCGCAGTATGGCGGATGGAGCACGTTTGGGAGTGCGCAGTATGGCGGATGGAGCACATTTGGGAGTGCGCAGCATGGCGGATGGAGCACGTTTGGGAGTGCGCAGCATGGCGGATGGAGCACGTTTGGGAGTGCGCAGCATGGCGGATGGAGCACGTTTGGGAGTGCGCAGCATGGCGGATGGAGCACGTTTGGGAGTGCGCAGCATGGCAGATGGAGCACGTTTGGGAGTGCGCAGCATGGCGGATGGAGCACGTTTGGGAGTGCGCAGCATGCCGGATGGTGCACGATGGGGCGTGCGCAGTATGGCGGATGGAGCACGTTTGGGAGTGCGCAGCATGGCGGATGGAGCACGTTTGGGAGTGCGCAGCATGGCGGATGGACCACGTTTGGGAGTGCGCAGCATGGCGGATGGAGCACGTTTGGGAGTGCGCAGCATGGCGGATGGAGCACGTTTGGGAGTGCGCAGCATGGCGGGTGGAGCACGTTTGGGAGTGCGCAGCATGGCGGATGGAGCACGTTTGGGAGTGCGCAGCATGCCGGATGGTGCACGATGGGGAGTGCGCAGTATGGCGGATGGAGCACGTTTGGGAGTGCGCAGCATGGCGGATGGAGCACGTTTGGGAGTGCGCAGCATGGCGGATGGACCACGTTTGGGAGTGCGCAGCATGGCGGATGGAGCACGTTTGGGAGTGCGCAGCATGGCGGATGGAGCACGTTTGGGAGTGCGCAGCATGGCGGGTGGAGCACGTTTGGGAGTGCGCAGCATGGCGGATGGAGCATGATAGGGGGTGCGCAGCATGGCGGATGGAGCACGTTTGGGAGTGCGCAGCATGGCGGATGGAGCACGTTTGGGAGTGTGCAGCATGGCGGATAGAGCACGATGGGGAGTGCGCAGCATGGCGGATGGAGCACGTTTGGGAGTGCGCAGCATGGGGGATGCAGCACGATGGGGAGTGCGCAGTATGGCGGATGGAGCACGTTTGGGAGTGCGCAGCATGGCGGATGGACCACGTTTGGGAGTGCGCAGCATGGCGGATGGAGCACGTTTGGGAGTGCGCAGCATGGGGGATGCAGCACGATGGGGGGTGCGCAGCATGGGGGATGGAGCACGATGGGAGGTGCACACCTCCCCCCAACACACACACACACACGCGCACTGCACAACACACACACACTAGGAATCACAAACAACGCCCTACACAGACACCCACACACACAGACAACGCTGCACACACAAATATACGCACATACTGCACAACACACACATTGCTCAAAACATACCTCCCCCCAAAACACACCACACCCACACAAACCGCACAACACACACACACACACAACGCTACAGACACACAGCGCTCCACAAACAACGCAACACACGCAACACACATACAACACCGCTCTCACCCCCCGCGACACTCAGAACATGTACAGCGCCCTACACAAACACTTGGTAACTACACACAACAACATCTATATATATATATATATAACAAAAATCATACATGAACTACACAATACATAAATTCTAGAAACCCGATGCGTAGAATCGGGCCACCTTCTAGTATATTATATACACCCTAAAAGGGGTGGCGATTTGACAAAATTGTTACACCGCTGCGAAGCAAAATGGATAATTTTACTTAAAGAAGTTGTCCAGTTACCAAAACTGATTTTTTTTTTCTGATAAATCTTGCTAATATGCGCCTCTCAACACATCTATTATGTTTTTTCAGCAAAATTACCTTTTATTGTGCTCTAGCAGCACATGCTCATTGCTGGCTCCAGCTCTGATGGGGTTAATCTCTCCCCTGACTTCCTGTGTTCAGTTCCTACAAGTCCCAGAATTCTTTGTGGCTCTAGGGCGGTGTCTAGCTTATCTAACACACCCACTCAGCTCTCCACCCAAAGCCTCCTCCCTGCCTCTTCCCTGTGTGGATGCACTGAGAGAAATCACACAGAGACAGCAGAAACTCCCAGCTCTACACAACCAGGGGAAGTGTGTGTATAATGTGAGTGTGTGTGTGTGTATATTGTTGTGTGTGTGTATAATGTGAGTGTGTGAGTGTGTGTGTGAGTGTGTATATTGTTGTGTGTGTGTATAATGTGAGTGTGTGTGTATAATGTGAGTGTGTGAGTGTGTGTGTGAGTGTGTATATTGTTGTGTGTGTGTGTGTGTATAGTGTGAGTGTGTGAGTGTGTGTGTGTGAGTGTGTACAGAAATTATGATTATTAGCCGGCGCAACATGTGAAAAAAATAATTGGGGGAAAAAAAGTGAGGGTGTGATGAGATTGCTTTTTTCCCTCTTGCCTAGTCTGTGTGTCGTCCGTATCATCCGCAAACCGCATATGACCGGATCCTGTGGATTAATAAATGTGCAGCGCATGCAACCGTTATTTTACCGGATCCTTCTGCAGCGGGACTTTATGGGCCGGCGCTGGAGTCAGCTGACTCCTGATCTCACAGCCCGCACACGCTGCAATGGCTGCAGGTGGGCTCATTCACATGACCGTTCCGTGTGTCCTGGTCAGTTCCTGTTTTTTTGCGGCCCCACAGACAGGACCATCTTTTCAATGTGTTTTGTGTAGGATCGGATGGTACACGGTAGCACTTCCATGTGCATCCGATCCTACAAAAAAAAAAACACATCGGAATCGGATGCCGTATGTCCGCTCCGTTATTATGGAACATGTCCTATTCTGTTCCGTAATAACGAACCGTGACTCAATACAAGTCAATGGGTCCGCAAAATTCACGGAAGCAACACTGAAGCACTTCCATGTGACTTCCGTTGGGTGCCCGTGCAGTCAGTGTCCCGGTCCAGCCCCAGCCCCGCGGCTGCCCGCTCAGCAGTGTCAGCAGCGGCCCGCACTGCAGTGTCAGCAGCCGCGGGGATGACAAGCACTACCGTCAGGAGGTTAGTAAGTTCATTACATACGGTGATGAAGTCCTGCCCTCCTGACGTCAGCGGTCGTCACTGCCTTCTATGCCCGCCGCTTGTCACATCACCTCTCGCTGTCGACCCGAGACTGTGACTAGTGGTGACGTCACGAGCCGCTCGCGATACTTTGTTTGTGAAGACGGCGGTCATTGAACTCTGTGACAGTGCTGCTGTCAGGAGTTCAGCGATCATCGCAGGTAATATACCTCGCTAACCTCCTGATAGCAGCACTCGTCATGCCCTGCAGTGACCTGGGCTGACCTATTGATGTTAGCTCAGGTCACTGCACGGCTCTCCCAGCAAATAGGGAACATTCTGTTCTTCATTGACTGGGACATTGACTATGGTATGGATCATCGTGGGACCCCCTTGTATTACACCAGACCTGGATTTGTTTTTCTTTCTAATAAATTGGTGAAAGAGGGAATGTGTTGGGGAGTGTTTTTTAAAAAAAAATGTGTTTGTTGTCTTTTTTTTTTATTATAAAGGATTTTGCCTGAAAACTTTTTTAAAAAAAATGACGTGGGCTTTGCCATATTTTTGTATGCTAGCCAGGTACAGCAGGCAGCTACGGGCTGCCCCCAACCCCCAGCTGCCTAATTGTACCCAGCTGGGTAGATATAGATTGTTTTATTTCATGAATTTCATGAAATAATTAAAAAAAAAAAAAGACGTGGGCTTCGCCGAATTTTTGAGTCCAGCCAGGTACAACTAGGCAGCTGGGGATTGGAATCCACAGTGCAGGGTGCCCAAGCTTTCTGGGCACCCCCTCTGCGAATTGCAGTCCGCAGCCACCCCAGAAAATGGCGCTTTCATAGAAGCGCCATCTTCTGGCGCTGTATCCAACTCTTTCAGCTGCCCTGGTGACTGGTGGCTCGGTGGGTAATAATGGGGTTAGGGCTAGCTGTAAATTATAAGCTGGCCCTAAGCCCAAAATTCATGGGGTCACGCCAATATTAGACATGGCCACCATGAATTTCTAGTAAAGATTAAAAAAACACAACACACAGAAAAATATTTTATTAGAAATAAAACACAACACAATTAGTGACTCCATCTTTATTGAAATAAAGAACCCCCCTCCGCAGTAATCCTGGGTTAGGGTCCCGCGCCGTCCAATCCGGATCCAATATCATCTGATCGGCTTGCTGGAAGGCAAAGCGATCAGATGATGTCAGGATAAAGGACATGAATCACACGACACAGCAGCTGATTGTATAAAAGCCGGTTATACAATCAGCTGATGCATCAGTGGAAAAAAAAAATACTCACTTATGTGCTGATTACTGACAGCTCCTGGAGCGATCGGACGGGAGTCTGATCCCGTCAGATCGCTGCCGGTAATCAGCTGATGAAGTCTTATGATGGCATCAGCTGATAGCCAGCCGGGCGCTAAAAAGATGGCGTCACCGCGAGACTACGATCAGCTGATGCGTCAGGTGACCGCATCAGGTGATCAGCGCCAGGTCCTGCAGGCATCAGACATGCCCGGAGAGTCTGCACACAGCCGGAGCGGCGGTCCTGGGAGAGGAGCTGGGAGCGGACATGGTACCAGGAGTCTGCAGACAGGTGAGTATGACATTTTTTTTTCTATTGTTCACTTTTGATTTAGCAGCTGCATCCATCTCCCGCCCGTACATTGCGCCACACGGGAGCTGACATGGCACCGGACGGGAGATGGAAGCGGTGGTGACGGTACCGGGAGGATTCACGCTTCTGTGTTTAATGACAGAAGGAATCCTCTTCCTGTACACGTCACTTTACTACCCACCCCTTGCATTTTATAGCTGCGTTTTTAGTCATAGAAACGCACTAAAACGCAGCTGTATTTGCAAATTGTGTTTTTCATTGCGTTTTTGAACATCTCATTCAACTCAATGGGTGTGAAACGCAGTGAAAAAACACAAAAATAATTGACATGCTGCGTTTTTGTGGGCACCACAAAAACGCAGCTGAAAAACATGCTGTGTGCAGACAGCAAAAATGAAAACTCATACTTTGCTGGGGAAGCAAAGTCATGCAGTTTTCTGAGCAAAAACGCAGCGAAAAACGCACTGTGTGAACTTACCCTTAGTTGGTGACATGCAGCACCGCAGGTGACAGAGCAGAGCAAGTTGGTGACATGCTCTGCTCTGACACATAGTGTGCTGCATGTCACTAACTGTATCCACTCTGGGACTTGTTGTGCAGGTGACTGGATGATACATGTCACTAACTTGCTCCACTCTGTGACTTCTGCTGCATTGTACCAACTGTATACACTCTCATCTGAACAAGTCTCAGAGTGGAGACAGATAGTGACATGCAGCACACTATGTGTCAGAGCAGAGCATGTCACTGTCTCCACTCTGGGACTTGTGCAGGTGAGAGTGTATACAGTTGTTACTATGCAGCAGAAGTCACAGAGTGGAGCAAGTTAGTGACATGTATCATCCAGTCACCTGCACAACAAGTCCCACAGTGGAGCAAGTTAGTGACATGTAGCATCCGGTCACCTGCACAACAAGTCCCAGAGTGGAGACAGTTAGTGACATGTAGCATCCGGTCACCTGCACAACAAGTCCCAGAGTGGAGACAGTTAGTGACATGTAGCATCCGGTCACCTGCACAACAAGTCCCAGAGTGGAGACAGTTAGTGACATGTAGCATCCGGTCACCTGCACAACAAGTCCCAGAGTGGAGACAGTTAGTGACATGTAGCATCCGGTCACCTGCACAACAAGTCCCAGAGTGGAGACAGTTAGTGACATGTAGCATCCGGTCACCTGCACAAGTCCCAGAGTGGAGACAGTTAGTGACATGTAGCATCCGGTCACCTGCACAAGTCCCAGAGTGGAGACAGTTAGTGACATGTAGCATCCGGTCACCTGCACAAGTCCCAGAGTGGAGACAGTGTCATGCTCTGCTCTGACACATAGTGTGCTATATGTCACTAACAGTCTCCACTCTGGGACTTGTTGTGCAGGTGACCGGATGATACATGTCACTAACTTGCTCCACTCTGTGACTTCTGCTGCATAGTACCAACTGTATACACTCTCACCTGCACAACAAGTCACAGAGTGGAGACAGTTAGTGACATGTAGCATCCGGTCACCTGCACAACAAGTCACAGAGTGGAGACAGTTAGTGACATGTAGCATCCGGTCACCTGCACAACAAGTCCCAGAGTGGAGACAGTGACATCCTCTGCTCTGACACATAGTGTGCTGCATGTCACTATCTGTCTCCACTCTGGGACTTGTTGTGCAGGTGACAGAGTGGAGCAGATTGGTCCCATGCAGCGTCCGGTCACCTGTGCTGCTGGTAGGAGCACATGATCACACTGCCGACACCGCCCGCTCTCCTGACAGCTGAGCACAGCGGGCGGGTGGACAGTGTGATCACATTCTTGCGTGACAGGGGGGATTTCAGTGGAGGAAACCCCCCCTGTACTCCACACTGGGGCCCGTACCTCCCACAGCTGACCGATGGTAAGCGGCGCGCTCTGCCTTCACCGCTCCACACTGGCGTCCTCCGGATCCTCCCCTCGATGCTGGGCTGTGACGTGCGGTAGTCACCGCCCACAGCCCTGTCACTCAGTGTGAGTGGTGCCAGCCTCCTCTGACATAAGCGTCAAGTTTGAGAGCCCGGAAATGCCGGGACGTCAGAGGATGCTGGCGGCCACAGCTCCAGGGGGTCATGTGACAGGCACTGAGCGTGCAGGATAGCGCCGCTCAGTTCCAGAACTGGAAATACAAGCCAATGGAGAAGATGCCTACAATGGTAAGTGACACTCATTGGGAAAATAAAAAAAAATGGGTGAACCACCCCTTTAATAGCAGAATGCCGTATGGGCTCAATGTGAAAAATGAAATTTCAAATGTATTGTAAAAAGTCTCTCATGTGCTACCTACTCAGTCGTGTTTCTACACATGTGATGTCATTTCTCTGTGATTTTCCCCTCCCCCTTGACCTTTTTAAGGGCTTTTCATTTGAATGGTGTTGTCTCAGACTAAGGAGGTGATCCTCCGAAACGCGTACCTGTTTGATAATTGCCACTTGTTTTTATACATATGGAATGACCTTTTAAATCATTTTGGAATAAAGAAATTCGTTTTTTAAAGTAATCTGGAACCTGGATGCTGGAAATTCCTTTCTTCATTATATACAGGCAGTATAGCGGTTATATCACACATTTGTTGTTGTGTGTGGCGGATCTGGTACCTCAGTCGCCGATATCCCCGGTGGCAGCGACATTTATCATCAGGGGACTATTACAGGGGGCATTCTGATGTGGTGCCCAGCGTGTAACACCAGGACGGGAGTCACATTAATGGCGTGTGTGACAATGTGTCCCCCAGTATACAGCACAGCGTGGGGGCAGCAATCCCCCGGGGGGACGTATCATGGCTCAGTGATGACCTCTGGCCCATATTGTCTGCAGGCAGCGGGGTCCAGTGTGGAGGGCCCATATTGTCTCCGGGCAGCGGGGTCCAGTGTGGGGGGCCCATATTGTCTCTGGGCAGCGGGGTCCAGTGTGGAGGGCCCATATTGTCTCCGGGCAGCGGGGTCCAGTGTGGGGGGCCATATTGTCTCCGGGCAGCGGGTGTCCAGAGTGGAAAGCCCATATTGTCTCCGGGCAGCGGGGTCCAGAGTGGAAGGCCCATATTGTCTGCAGGCAGCGGGGTCCAGTGTGAAGGGCCCATATTGTCTCCGGGCAGCGGGGGTCCAGTGTGGGGGGCCATATTGTCTCCGGGCAGTGGGTGTCCAGAGTGGAAGGCCCATATTGTCTGCAGGCAGCGGGGGTCCAGTGTGGAGGGCTCATATTGTCTCCGGGCAGTGGGTGTCCAGAGTGGAAAGCCCATATTGTCTCCGGGCAGCGGGGTCCAGAGTGGAAGGCCCATATTGTCTGCAGGCAGCGGGGTCCAGTGTGAAGGGCCCATATTGTCTCCGGGCAGCGGGGGTCCAGTGTGGGGGGCCATATTGTCTCCGGGCAGCGGGAGTCCAGAGTGGAAGGCCCATATTGTCTCCGGGCAGCGGGGTCCAGAGTGGAAGGCCCATATTGTCTGCAGGCAGCGGGGTCCAGTGTGGAGGGCCCATATTGTCTGCAGGCAGCGGGGTCCAGTGTGGAGGGCCCATATTGTCTGCAGGCAGCGGGGTCCAGTGTGGAGGGCCCATATTGTCTCCGGGCAGCGGGGTCCAGAGTGGAAGGCCCATATTGTCTGCAGGCAGCGGGGTCCAGTGTGGAGGGCCCATATTGTCTGCAAAAAGCGGGGTCCAGTGTGAAGGGCCCATATTGTCTGCAGGCAGCGGGGTCCAGTGTGGAGGGCCCATATTGTCTCTGGGTAGCGGGATCCAGTGTGGAGGGCTCATATTGTCTCCGGGCAGCGGGAGTCCAGAGTGGAAGGCCCATATTGTCTCCGGGCAACGGGGGTCCAGTGTAGAGGGCCCATATTGTCTGCAGGCAGCGGGGTCCAGTGTGGAGGGCCCATATTGTCTGCAGGCAGCGGGGTCCAGTGTGGAGGGCCCATATTGTCTCCGGGCAGCGGGGGTCCAGTGTGGGGGGCCATATTGTCTCCGGGCAGCGGGAGTCCAGAGTGGAAGGCCCATATTGTCTCCGGGCAGCGGGGGTCCAGTGTGGAGGGCCCATATTTTCTGCAGGCAGCGGGGTCCAGTGTGAAGGGCCCATATTGTCTGCAGGCAAGCGGGGTCCAGTGTGGAGGGCCCATATTGTCTCCGGGCAGCGGGGGTCCAGTGTGGAGGGCCCATATTGTCTCTGGGAAGCGGGGTCCAGTGTGAAGGGCCCATATTGTCTCTGGGCAGCGGGGTCCAGTGTGGGGGGCCCATATTGTCTGCAGGCAGCGGGGTCCAGTGTGAAGGGCCCATATTGTCTGCAGGCAAGCGGGGTCCAGTGTGGAGGGCCCATATTGTCTGCAGGCAGCGGGGTCCAGTGTGGAGGGCCCATATTGTCTCCGGGCAGCGGGGGTCCAGTGTGGAGGGCCCATATTGTCTCTGGGTAGCGGGATCCAGTGTGGAGGGCTCATATTGTCTCCGGGCAGCGGGAGTCCAGAGTGGAAGGCCCATATTGTCTCCGGGCAGCGGGGGTCCAGTGTGGAGGGCCCATATTGTCTGCAGGCAGCGGGGTCCAGTGTGAAGGGCCCATATTGTCTGCAGGCAAGCGGGGTCCAGTGTGGAGGGCCCATATTGTCTGCAGGCAGCGGGGTCCAGTGTGGAGGGCCCATATTGTCTCCGGGCAGCGGGGGTCCAGTGTGGAGGGCCCATATTGTCTCTGGGCAGCGGGGTCCAGTGTGAAGGGCCCATATTGTCTCTGGGCAGCGGGGTCCAGTGTGGGGGGCCCATATTGTCTGCAGGCAGCGGGGTCCAGTGTGAAGGGCCCATATTGTCTGCAGGCAAGCGGGGTCCAGTGTGGAGGGCCCATATTGTCTGCAGGCAGCGGGGTCCAGTGTGGAGGGCCCATATTGTCTCCGGGCAGCGGGGGTCCAGTGTGGAGGGCCCATATTGTCTCTGGGCAGCGGGGTCCAGTGTGGAGGGCCCATATTGTCTCTGGGCAGCGGGGTCCAGTGTGGAGGGCCCATATTGTCTCTGGGCAGCGGGGTCCAGTGTGGGGGGCCCATATTGTCTCTGGGCAGCGGGGTCCAGTGTGGAGGGCCCATATTGTCTCCGGGCAGCGGGGGTCCAGTGTGGAGGGCCCATATTGTCTCTGGGCAGCGGGGTCCAGTGTGGGGGGCCCATATTGTCTCTGGGCAGCGGGGTCCAGTGTGGAGGGCCCATATTGTCTCTGGGCAGTGGGGTCCAGTGTGGAGGGCCCATATTGTCTCCGGGCAGCGGGGGTCCAGTGTGGAGGGCCCATATTGTCTCCGGGCAGCGGGGTCCAGTGTGGGGGGCCCATATTGTCTCTGGGCAGTGGGGTCCAGTGTGGAGGGCCCATATTGTCTCCGGGCAGCGGGGGTCCAGTGTGGAGGGCCCATATTGTCTCCGGGCAGCGGGGTCCAGTGTGGGGGGCCCATATTGTCTCTGGGCAGCGGGGTCCAGTGTGGAGGGCCCATATTGTCTCCGGGCAGCGGGGTCCAGTGTGGGGGGCCCATATTGTCTCTGGGCAGCGGGGTCCAGTGTGGAGGGCCCATATTGTCTCTGGGCAGCGGTGGTTCAGTGCGGGGGGCCCATATTGTCTCTGGGCAGCGGTGGTTCAGTGTGGGGGGCCCATATTGTCTCTGGGCAGTGGGGTCCAGTGTGGAGGGCCCATATTGTCTCTGGGCAGCGGTGGTTCAGTGCGGGGGGTGACTGGATCCAGCTTATGTGTAAATCTCCCCTTGTCTGTATCTATAGGCACCTGCGTGTATTCAGGGGGGGCACATACTAGACACAAATACAATCTTACCTCCGAGAGCATCCGATCAGCTCTGGCCCCTGACGACATGGCGGAGCGAGGAGAGGTCACAGGAGCCAGTGCCAGAGGGATGTGTCACATCCGTCACCCCCGGGCAGCAGGTGCGGGAGGCACTATATTAGGCACAGATGTAGGTGCCAGGTGGTGCGGTGGCTTTTCTGCGGTGTTGTGCAGTTTGGGGGGTCACGGTGCTCCACACCCGCTCCCAGGGTCCATCTGTATGAGGTAGATAAGGCAGACCGGACCTGGTGTGAACACTTCAGATGCTTTCCTGAGTCACACACGTGTGAGAGTCTGAAATGTGATGGTGTCAGCCGTGCACTAGGACCCTGTGACTTCTGCCTGCACTGATCAGCAGGGTTTTGGGTCAGAGACCCTGTAGATGCCAGAGTTACCTCAGAGAAAGTGTGCAGAGCCCGGGCTGCCTGAGAGAGACAGTTGTGTGAGGAAGAGATCAGAGACTGTTGTGTGAGACAGAGATCAGAGACTGTTGTGTGAGACAGAGATCAGAGACAGTTGTGTGAGGAAGAGATCAGAGACACTTGTGTGAGACAGAGATCAGAGACAGTTGTGTGAGACAGAGATCAGAGACTGTTGGACACCATTTTCTCTTTTCTTTTCATTATCTTTTCCTCACAAAAGAACCAGGAGCGGTGCTGAAGAAATTGGACCGTGTTGTGTGAGAGAAAGGAGCTCCAGTTTCCTGAGGGGAGGGCTGTTCTCTGGACCGGGGAAGCCATGTTCTGTCTGAGGATTACTACAGAGCTGTGGGCCTGAGACCGTGTTCTGTGTGGAGTAATGGCTAATATCGACTACGTCCGGGGTCCCTGCGTGGCAGGACCGGGGTGAAGACATCCTTAGAGCAAGAGGAAGATTTTGTGTGTCCTTTTTCTTCATTCTTTGGAATTATATACAGCGGACTCGGACCACAGGCCTGTGTGAAACGTCCCTTGAAGTTAACGGTACCATAGCTTTAAGATACCCGGGTATCCCTGTGTTCAGTGTAAAACCAACGTTGGTAAAATGTAAGGCTTTGTTATTAGTGGTGATAAGTTATACTCGTGCGTTACCTCAGAGGTTCCCTCAGACGCCCCCATTGCATTTACACCTCTTGCCTTTATAGTTCATTGTTTTTCGTTGTTCACCCTGGTGAGGAGGTAAATTTATACCCGGCTCCTGAGGTAATACACATAACCGGGAACTCTGAGCCCGGGGCATTGATTCCGGCTAAAGCTGAGTGTGTTCATTGCACTTTTGTGGTGCTTTGAGGGGTTCTTAAGTCAATCATTATTTATTCCATATCGTACTCATTCTCAACCCAGTAAAGGAACTCCTGTTTATTTCTGCCTCTGTCTCTGTTTGTGACCCACTGGATTCTCTTCGGACCTACGGTCATTACACACTGATGGGTCACTTCTTCTGGAGCACGTAGCCGCGACACGGGGCCTCCATACAGGGACTGGTTAGTTGGTCACTGCACTGGGGCTCTGCTGTGGGAAATCTATATCTGCGGTTCCGCCTCGCTGGGCTTTGAAGAGACTGTCTGCAGCGGTACCGGACATCAGCCGTCCTTGTCACCCGCTCATAACCTCCAGCCCAGCTCAACTGCCAACTGTCACCTCTCCCTGTTACCATAGTGACCAGCTATAGAAGGTATAGACATCCTCCAATACAGTCCCCTGACGACACATAGTGTAGGTAGCCACAGACAAACCACACACACACCCACCCCCCCAGACAGTTACATTAGTCAGACAAAAACCCTTGTTGCCTCCCTCCAGGGCCTGATGTCCACACCAGGTGGGGCGGAGCCAGGCGGTTGGCTCCACCCACCGAGGAGTTCACAGGCCTGGAGGCAGGAAAAGGAGACGGTTTAGTATTGGAGGTGAAAGTGAGAGGTCACAAAACTGCAAGTGTCTGGGTCGGAGCCCAGGCACTGACAGCAAGGTTGGCAGACGGTGGTGGCCGTCTGCAGGAGTTGGTGGAACTCCGCAGAGCCGTAAGGACCGGGGCTGGGCGGTGGCCCACCGGTACCGGACCGGGGAACGGAGTGAAGCTAAGCACACAGGCAGGGTCATCAGACCCCGACCAGGCTTGGAGCCACCGTCAATAGTCAAATCCGAATGTGACAGGAACCACTGGGGTTCCCTAACAACCAAATCTTGATTGAAGGCAACCGCTCACACCGTGAGGATATACAGCCACCGCCACCGGCTAGAAATCCAAGGGCCAGCGCCTGCGGGCAAAATGGGCTCCTCTGGTATCTATACACCGGGGAGCGGACTACCGTTGGGAAGCCATTGGAGTCATCCCAGTACAAAAAGGTGCAGGGAAAGACAGCCACCATCACCTGTCCGGGGAGAGACACTGCAGCCGGCTGCGGGACCCGTCCATCCAGCCGTTTGGTTTACTGGAGACTTTGTGCATCTATTGCTGAGTGAGTACACCCGTGCCATCGGGCACTGCACCGCACTGTCCCTGCAACCCTGCACCTCACCGACCCTGCCTCCTCGTCACACCACCGGACCCCGGGACCACAAACCCCTACCCACGGAGGGGAAAAACAACATGCCAGGTGCTCCCTACCATCGTTCCCGGGATCCACGTCACCAGCAGCGGTGGTGCCCATCTTCACCACAACCCGTGGGTGGCGTCACGGACTAAATCCCCAAACAAACCACCCCCTTTTCACTGACGGGTGAGGAGCGCCGCTCGAGTCCCCGGATCCGGGCCACCGCTCGAGCCACCGAACAGCAGCAGCAGCAGCACCGGACCAGAGCGTTAGCGAGCGCAGCGCCCCGCCGCCCGCGACAATAGCACCACCTGCTGGTCTCCAGTGGTATTACAGAGCAACAACTTACATATAATAAGTCACTGACACCAGGCAATACCTCACCTCATATATTCTACAGACTTCTATGATGCACAAACTCTTGTAATTGCTCCATCTGGGTCATTACATATACAGGGGGGCAACATGGGGGGCTTAGTATGGAGAAAAGGGCAGTATGGGGGGCTCAATATGGAGAAGAGGACAACATGGTGTTGTGTGTGTGTGTGTGTCACGGGTGACAGTCATGTGGTTTTTGGCCATAGAAGGTCACAGCGTTTGGCTACACAGACTGCTCCCTGACTTTCCATTGTTCCTGCTGTCATTTGTATAGGGAGCTTTCCTGCTGGATTCACCTCTCCCCCTTTTGGACCTAGCAGGAGCTCGTCTTCCACCCAGCTGCTGATCATCAGCATTCTCTTGGTGTTTAAATACCTCTTCCTTCCCCAGACTGATGCTGGTGATATTTTTCAGTTCCTTGAAGCCCGGGTTCCAAGCAGGGGGCTTGTACTCCCCTGTGGTGATGTTAATGAAAGCTCTGCTGAACTTCTACCTGAGTCATCTGTGGATAAGTGGTTCATGCTTTTCCCCCCGTGTGTCCTCCTTGTGTCTTCCTTTAGCGTTTAGTGGGGTTGATCAGAGATGGCATCCAGCAGATAATAGGTAAATTTCATCTGATTTCATACAATGCGTTTCAACACATTACTATGTCATAGAGTCTTATTCATGGATAGCACCGCCTGTTGACCCGTTAGTGAGCGCAGCCACCGCCATGATGCAAAGTGAGGGCGATCTGCTGCCTGCCGGAGTGGGTGGTGGAGGAGCCGCTTGTTCTCTGCTCTGCCACAGCTTTGTACTTGTAGAGGACACGGACTCTGCTGTATGGATCCATACATCCCACTTCTGGACTGACCCATCTTGCATTTCCCATTTTACAGGTGACCTTGTATCTCTCGGTCACATTCTGACCTCCTGTTTTCTTTTCTTGCAGGTAAAGGTTTGGTTCCAGAACCGGAGGACGAAGCAGAAGAAGGACCAGGGGAAGGACTCCGAGTTGCGGTCGGTGGTGTCGGAGACGGCCGCCACCTGCAGTGTCCTCAGACTGCTGGAACAAGGTCGCCTCCTGTCCCCTCCTGGTTTGCCTGGACTAATTCCTGCTTGTGCTACTAGTGCTTTAAGGGGACCAAGCAATTCTGGTCCCGGGGCCCCCTCCCATCCTGATGTTACGAGTGCCCCTCCTCACCAGTCTGGACTCCACACCTCCCCCACCGGACACAGCATCTTCAGCATGCCAGTGCCATCTCTCCTGGGCACAGTAGCCAACCGGCTCACGTCCAACCCGCTGACAATGGCAGGAAACCTCCAGGAACTCTCCGCCCGATACCTCAGTTCCTCCGCCTTCGAACCGTATTCTAGAAGCTCCTCCAAGGAAGCACTGGAGAAGAAGTCTCTGGACTGACCTGCAGCTCGTGTGTCTGTGTCCTTTGTGATTGGTGGAACTGTACCCTCAAACCATTGAGATAGGGGCACCCCCACAGAATGCAGGAGCCAGGCGTCCAATCCAGGAGTCAGTGGGTTACTTAGGGAGTCAAAGTATCCACTGACCTCATGAAAAATGACTCCACACCAGCAGCCACCTGTAAGCACATCGGCCGCCTGGCTCTGAGGATTCTACTGGACCAGACCCCTTCGGGGCCATAATCCTCACCTGCAGCTACTACCAGGGGGACACGGTCTCTGAAAAGTACTCACCTGTCAGCAGACTAAAGAGAAGTGGCATAAAGTGGGAAAACGGAGTGAGGATGGCCCCAGAGGCCACAAACAGGAAGAGCTAGAGGATAAAAATGCTGGCGAGAGGAGTCCTGCAACCCTCAGCACAGCCAGACCCAATATACCAGGTGAAACAGTCAGGAGCTGGGGAGAAAACAGTCAGGAGCTGGGGAGAAAACAGTCAGGAGCTGGGGAGAAAACAGTCAGCAGCTGGGGAGAAAACAGTCAGGAGCTGGGGAGAAAACAGTCAGGAGCTGGGGAGAAAACAGTCAGGAGCTGGGGAGAAAACAGTCAGGAGCTGGGGAGAAAACAGTCAGGAGCTGGGGAGAAAACAGTCAGGAGCTGGGGAGAAAACAGTCAGGAGCTGGGGAGAAAACAGTCAGGAGCTGGGGAGAAAACAGTCAGGAGCTGGGGAGAAAACAGTCAGGAGCTGGGGAGAAAACAGTCAGGAGCTGAGGGAAAAACAGGCAGGAGCTGAGGGAAAAACAGGCAGGAGCTGAGGGAAAAACAGGCAGGAGCTTGGGAGAAACCAGGCAGGGGTTGAGGGGGAAACAGGCAGCAGTATTTTTCTGTTACATCATGTCTTATCCTCCAGTCACCTCCAGAGCTGCAGTCACTATTCTGCTGTTATATCGTGCCTTATCCTCTAGTCTCCTCCAGAGCTATAGTCACTATTCTGCTGTTAGTGTCTTATCCTCCACTCACCTCCAGAGCTGCAGTCACTATTCTGCTGTTATATCGTGCCTTATCCTCTAGTCTCCTCCAGAGCTATAGTCACTATTCTGCTGTTAGTGTCTTATCCTCCACTCACCTCCAGAGTTGCAGTCACTATTCTGCTGTTACATCTTGTTTTATCCTCCAGTCACCTCCAGAGCTGCGGTCACAAATCTGCTGTTACATTGTGTCTGATCCTCCAGTCACCTCCAGAGCTGCGGTCACTATTCTTCTGGTGCTGTCTTTTGAAGTGTATATGTGATTTTTGTGATCAATCCGTCTGGGATGTGCTGATTATTGGGTGACCAGTCCTCCCTATAATCCTGTTCTCACACTCCCCGGTGTTATTGGCGCGGTGTAGGTCTGGGGAGTACGGCTGCACTTGCAGTGTTCTCCTTCCCAGTATCACAGATTAGGTTTCCATGATTTGCTCCCCAGACTTGCTCAGTGTGACAGTAGGCATTCTTCTTAAAATGGAGTTGAAAATTGGGACAAGTGCGAAGAACAAAAAAATCTTCATTGTAGCTGAAAATGTGCACAAACAACGCGGGTGCTCCAACTACTGCAATATATATCGGCAACATTCAGTCTGCAGCGTTATTGGAAGGGAATGCTTGCGTCTTTCCCTTCTCTCTGCAGATTTTCTCTGTGAAACCCCCAGCAGTCGTCCCCCATCATCTTCACCCTCCATCTACCTTGGTATCGTCCCCCATCATTTTCACCTTCCATCTACCTTGGTATCGTCCCCCCATCATCTTCACCCTCCATCTACCTCAGTATCGTCCACCATCATCTTCACCCTCCATCTACCTCGGTATCGTCCCCCATCATCCTCACCTTCCATCTACCTTGGTATCGTCCACCATCATCTTCACCCTCCATCTACCTTGGTATCGTCCACCATCATCCTCACCTTCCATCTACCTTGGTATCGTCCTCCATCATCTTCACCCTCCATCTACCTTGGTATCGTCCCCCATCATCCTCACCTTCCATCTACCTTGGTATCGTCCCCCATCATCTTCACCCTCCATCTACCTTGGTATCGTCCCCCATCATCCTCACCTTCCATCTACCTTGGTATCGTCCCCCATCATCTTCACCCTCCATCTACCTTGGTATCGTCCACCATCATCCTCACCTTCCATCTACCTCGGTATCGTCCTCCATCATCTTCACCCTCCATCTACCTTGGTATCGTCCCCCATCTTCCTCACCTTCCATCTACCTTGGTATCGTCCCCCATCATCCTCACCTTCCATCTACCTTGGTATCGTCCACCATCATCTTCACCCTCCATCTACCTTGGTATCGTCCACCATCATCCTCACCTTCCATCTACCTTGGTATCGTCCTCCATCATCTTCACCTTCCATCTACCTCGGTATCGTCCGCCATCATCTTCTCCTTCCATCTACCTTGGTATCATCCTTTATCAGCTTCACCTTCCATCTTCCTTGGTATCGTCCCCCATCATCTTCACCTTCCATCTATCTTGGTATCATCCTTTATCATCTTCACTATCCATCTACCTTGGTATCGTCCTCCATCATCTTCACCTTCCATCTACCTTGGTATCGTCCTCCATCATCTTCACCCTCCATCTACCTTGGTATCGTCCCCCATCTTCCTCACCTTCCATCTACCTTGGTATCGTCCCCCATCATCCTCACCTTCCATCTACCTTGGTATCGTCCACCATCATCTTCACCCTCCATCTACCTTGGTATCGTCCACCATCATCCTCACCTTCCATCTACCTTGGTATCGTCCTCCATCATCTTCACCTTCCATCTACCTTGGTATCGTCCCCATCATCTTCACCTTCCATCTACCTCGGTATCGTCCGCCATCATCTTCTCCTTCCATCTACCTCAGTATCGTCCCCCATCATCTTCACCCTCCATCTACCTTGGTATCGTCCCCCATCATCTTCACCTTCCATCTACCTTGGTATCGTCCCCCATCATCTTCACCTTCCATCTACCTTGGTATCGTCCCCCATCATCTTCACCCTCCATCTACCTTGGTATCGTCCCCCATCATCTTCACCTTCCATCTACCTCGGTATCGTCCCCCATCAGCTTCACCTTCCATCTTCCTCGGTATCGTCCCCATCATCTTCCCCTTCCATCTACCTTGGTATCATCCTTTATCATCTTCACCTTCCATCCACCTTGGTATCGTCCTCCATCAGCTTCACCTTCCATCTTCCTTGGTATCGTCCCCCATCATCTTCACCTTCCATCTATCTTGGTATCATCCTTTATCATCTTCACTATCCATCTACCTTGGTATCGTCCTCCATCATCTTCACCTTCCATCTACCTTGGTATCGTCCCCCATCATCTTCACCTTCCATCTTCCTTGGTATCGTCCCCCATCATCTTCACCTTCCATCTACCTTGGTATCGTCCCCCATCAGCTTCACCTTCCATCTATCTCCCATTCACTCACAGTGTACTCGCTGTCAATGTGCAGTTGTGGCTTTCAGTCTTTTCTTCCCACTCTCTGACACTGTACTCGCTGCCATTGTGCAGTCGCGGTTTTCAGTCTGTTTTTTCCACCCGCTCATAATGTCCTCAGTGTTACATTTTTTCCATCCTCCAGGAACATCTCCTCCATATACCAGATCAGCGTCTTGAGAAAACTATGGAGGGATTTCCTTTTCTCTAAAGACCAGGCTCCAGGAGATGACTGGAGGATAAAAGATGTAATAGCAGAATGGTGACTGCAGCTCTGGAGGTGACTGGAGGATAAGACACGATGTAACAGCAGAATAGTGAGTGCAGCTCTGGAGGTGACTGGAGGATAATATGAGATCAGTCATTTCAGTGATTACATGTTATTTGACAAATTTTGGACTTTCCTAAGATGAGATGATGAAGTCTCCCCCTGGTGTCGGTGCTATGAGCAGGCGGAGATTAGAGGTGAACTTTGTGCCACTTCTCTTTTTCAAGGGTTGTTCCATCTCTACCTCTCAGGGTTGAGTTGGGAGCAGCTGTCTGTGGGTCCCGCCCACTAGAGGCGGAGCTACAATCTGCTGCGTGTAGGAGTGTCCCTACGCTGTGTGTATGACGCCTCCCCTGCAGGACGAGCGCCACGGCCTCCACTTGTCTCCTAGATTCACCTTCACTGACCAAGAAGGAAGAGTTGGAAAAACCCTTACAGGTTGTTGGCCCCGCCCCTTACAAGGAAACTACACCCACTTCCCTATCTTTTCTTCCCAGACTGCTGCCACTCGGTGGTGAGTGCGCCAGTGTATGTTATGGTGCAGCCGCAACCATGTGACCCTGCGCCCAGCAGGGGCCGCTGTACAGAAGGGGGGCCGTCCAACAGCGGGAGCCGAACTACAGCAGGGGCCGCACTACAGAAGGGGGGCCGTCCAACAGCAGGAACCGCACTACAGCAGGGGCTGCACTACAGAAGGGGGGCCGTCCAACAGCGGGAACCGCACTACAGAAGGGGGGCTGTCCAACAGCGGGAGCCGAACTACAGCAGGGGCCGCACTACAGAAGGGGGGCCGTCCAACAGCGGGAACCGCACTACAGAAGGGGCCACACTACAGAGGGGGAGCCGTCCAACAGCGGGAACCACATTACAGCGGGGGCCGCTATACAGCAAGGGGGCTTTCCTACAGGGTGGCCGCTCTATAGCAGGGGCTGCACTAAGGCGGGGGGTTGCACTACAGCCAGGGGGGGCGATCCTACGGGGGGCCGCACTATAGCAGGGGCTGCATTATGGTGGGGGGTTACACTACAGCCAAGGGGGCGGTTCCACGGGTGGCTGCATTATTGCAGGGGCTGCATTACAGTGGTGGTTGCACTACAGCGGGATCCGCAGTACAGGGAGGGATCACAGTACAAGGGGGTCTGCACCACAGTGAGGTCCGTCCTACACTGGGGGTCCACACTAGAGCCAGTGGTTGCAGTACATTAAGGGCCACACCACTAGCGGTGGCCGCAGTGCAGCGAGGGCCACACCACTAGCAAGGGCCGCCGTACAGCGAGGGTCACACCACTAGCAAGGGCCGCCGTACAGCGAGGGCCACACCACTAGCAGGGGCTGCACTTAAATGGAGGCCCTACTTTCGTGTGGCATTATGCACATGGCAATCCCTCCCCTGTGAGGATGTGCGGCAGCAGTGTGGTTCTCAGGAGCTGGGCTCCTTGTAGGTTGGGATGATGGTGCGGTGATGCCGGGGGCAAGTTGGGGCAGGGCTCCTTGTAGGTCGGATGATGGTGCGGTGATGCCGGGGACAGGTTGGGGCAGGGCTCCGGCACTGGAGATGCGCCCTGTGACCCTCCGATCCCCGGGGCCGCCACGCTCATTGCATTTGTCACCATGTTTGGATGATGAAACCACCAGCGATTTGTGGATAGTACTTGAATGTGTCGCAGGGCGCGGGCGCCTCCTGATTGGCCGATCCCAGGATCTCGCCATGTGATCGGCCAATCGGGGCCGCGCTCTGATCATAGTCATTTTATTGTAAATTATTTATGGACAGCGGTAAGGCTCCGGGCGAGGCTCTCTGCGAGGCGTCGTCCGGCCGCCGTGCGTTTTGTGTTGTGTCGTGCAGGTGACGTGACGCATATATCTATAGAAGCCGTGTATATACGAGAGGACATTTATGGATCGTTCTATTTAATGGGCAGATTATTATTTGTAAACCGCGTGACAGATCTCCAGAGAAGCGACATTGACGTCTCCTTATCTGGATGATTGGATCAGAAATAAATGCAAAATGTCTCCATCTGGTGCACGGCTCCATCTGCGTGACTTATTTCACTGCCGCTCTGAGGTTACAGAGCCTTTTCATGACATCACATTGTCGCCTGCGACACAGCGGAGGCTGGGGAGCCTGCCTGCGACACAGCTGAGGCCTGGGAGCCTGCCTGCGACACAGCTGAGGCCTGGGAGCCTGCCTGCGACACAGCTGAGGCCTGGGAGCCTGCCTGCGGCACAGCTGAGGCCTGGGAGCCTGCCTGCGACACAGCTGAGGCCTGGGAGCCTACCTGCGACACAGCTGAAGCCTGGGAGCCTACCTGCGACACAGCTGAAGCCTGGGAGCCTACCTGCGACACAGCTGAGGCCGGGGAGCCTGCCTGCGACACAGCTGAGGCCTGGGAGCCTGCCTGCGGCACAGCTGAGGCCTGGGAGCCTCCCTGCGACACAGCTGAGGCCTGGGAGCCTGCCTGCGACACAGCTGAGGCCGGGGAGCCTGCCTGCGACACAGCTGAGGCCGGGGAGCCTGCCTGCGGCACAGCTGAGGCCTGGGAGCCTGCCTGCGGCACAGCTGAGGCCTGGGAGCCTCTCTGCGACACAGCTGAGGCCTGGGAGCCTACCTGCGACACAGATGAGGCCGGGGAGCCTGCTTGCGACACAGCTGAGGCCGGGAGCCTGCCTGCGACACAGCTGAGGCCGGGGAGCCTGCCTGCGACACAGCTGAGGCCGGGGAGCCTGCCTGCGACATAGCTGAGGCCGGGGAGCCTGCCTGCGACACAGCTGAGGTCGGGGAGCCTGCCTGTAACACAGCAGAGGCTGGGAGCCTGCCTGTAACAGAGCGAAGGTCGGGCCTCCACCTCTGTGTCCAACATCCTGGACAGAGACGGTACAAACTATTTACAGTGGGCACGGAAAGTATTCAGACCCTTTTAAATTTTTCCCTCTTTGTTTCATTGCAGCCATTTGGTAAATTCTCATTAATGTACACTCTGCCCCAATCCGCCATCTTGACAGAAAAAAACAGAAATGTAGAAAGTTTTGTAAATTTATTAAAGAAGAAAAACTGAAATATCACATGGACATAAGTATTCAGCCCCTTTGCTCAGGTTATCACATGGTGATAAGTATTCAGCCCCTTTGCTCAGTATATCCCATGGTGATAAGTATTCAGCCCCTTTGCTCAGACGCTCATATGTAAGTCCCATGCGGTCCATTTCCTTGTGATCCTCCTTGAGATGGTTCTCCTCCTTCATTGGAGTCCAGCTGTGTGTAATTACACTGATAGGACGTGATTTGGAAAGGCGCACACCTGTCTATATAAGACCTCACAGCTCACACTGCAGGTCACACCAAATGAGGATCATGAGGTCAAAGGAACTGTCCAAGGAGCTCAGAGACAGAATTGTGGCAAGGCACAGATCTGGCCAAGGTTGCAAAAGAATTTCTGCAGGACTCAAGGTTCCTATGAGCACAGTGGCCTCCATAATCCTTAAATGGAAGAAGTTTGGGACCAGCAGAACTCTTCCTAGACCCGGCCGTCCAGCCACACTGAGCAATCGTGAGAGAAGAGCCTTGGGGAGAGGTAAAGAAGAACCCCAAGATCACTGCGGCTGAGCCCCAGAGATGCAGGAGGGAGATGGGAGAAAGTTGCACAAAGTCACCTATCACTGCAGCCTCCACCAGTCGGGCCTTTATGACAGAGTGGCCCGACGGAAGCCTCTCCTCAGTGCAAGACATATGAAAGCCGCAGAGAGTTTGCAAAAAAAACACAAGAAGGATCCCAGACTATGAGAAATAAGATTCTCTGGTCTGATTAGACAGAGATAGAACTTTCTGGTGAAAATTCTAAGGCTGGTTTCACATTTGCGTCGTTTTGGCGGAAACGGAATCCAGTACACATGCAGTACAGTTCATTTATTTACAGTGGAAGCGTGACACCATGTGGACACATGCAGTTGAGTATGAAGCACACAACCGCATGGTGTCGTGCTTCCACTCTAAATAAATGAACTGTACTGCCTGTGTACTGGATTCCGTTTCCGCCAAAACAACGCAAATGTGAAAATGGCCTAAGCGGTATGTGTGGAGAAAACCAGGCACTGCTCATCACCTGCCCAACACAATCCCCACAGTGAGACATGGTGGTGGCAGCATCATGCTATGGGGGCAGGGACAGGATGACTGGGTGCAATAGAAGGAAAGATGAATGCGGCCAAGTAGAGATATCTTGGAAGAAAACCTCCTCCAGATGCTCTGGACCTCAGACTTGGCCGAAGGTTCACCTTCCAACAAGACAATGACCCTACGGACATAGCTAAATAGCAAAGGAGCGACTTCAGAACAACTCTGTGACAATTCTTGACCGGCCCAGCCAGAGCCCTGACCTAAACCCAATTGAGCATCTCTGGAGAAACCTGAAAATGGCGTCCACCAACGATCACCATCCAACCTGACGGAACTGGAGAGGATCTGCAAGGAAGAATGGCCGAGGATCCCCAAATCCAGAATACCAAGAAGACTCATGGCTGTACTAGCTCAAAAGGGAGGGCGCCTCTACTCAATACTAAGCAAAGGGGCTGAATACTTATGAACATGTGATATACTGAGCAAAGGGGCTGAATACTAATGACCATGTGATATACTGAGCAAAGGGGCTGAATACTAATGACCATGTGATATACTGAGCAAAGGGGCTGAATACTTATGAACATGGGCTATTTCAGGTTTTCTTGTTTAATAAATTTGCAAAAATTCTAAATTTCTGTTAAGATGGTGGATGGGGTGCAGAGTGTACATTAATGAGAAAAAAATGTACCAAATTGAAACAAAGATTGAAAAATGTAAAGGGGTGTGAATACTTTCCATACCCACAGTATTTTGGTGGCTACACAGATGAAGCCAATGGATCCCCCTCCACTCGAAACAAAGGAACGGATCAGACACTAAGGTATCATGATCCATAATGCCCTCACCCTCGGTGGTAACAAGTGCTGACGACCACTTCCACTACAATTGTTACCTTTTTCTCCAAAATATACCAGCAAATGTAAAAACAAGATGTGTCCATTAGGAGAGAGGCTCAACAGCGAGTGCAACTTCACAGTTACATATAGACTCGCTCAAATAACAAAATCCATCGCTGACATCCTATATTATGTCAGTGTAAGCAGATGAGAGGATACAACAGCGCAGACAATGAGGAGGCAGCGGTGACATCCTACATTATAATGTCAGTGTAAGCAGATGAGAGGATACAACAGCGCAGACAATGAAGAGGCAGCGGAGACATTCTACATTATAATGTCAGTGTAAGCAGATGAGAGGATACAACAGCGCAGACAATGAGGAGGCAGCGGTGACATCCTACATTATAATGTCAGTGCAAGCAGATGAGAGGACACAACAGCGCAGACAATGAGGAGGCAGCGGTGACATCCTCCATTATAATGTCAGTGTAAGCAGATGAGAGGATACAACAGCGCAGACAATGAGGAGGCAGCGGAGACATCCTACATTATAATGTCAGTGTAAGCAGATGAGCGGATACAACAGCGCAGACAATGAGGAGGCAGCGGTGACATCCTACATTATAATGTCAGTGTAAGCAGATGAGAGGACACAACAGCGCAGACAATGAGGAGGCAGCGGTGACATCCTACATTATAATGTCAGTGTAAGCAGATGAGAGGACACAACAGCGCAGACAATGAGGAGGCAGCGGTGACATCCTCCATTATAATGTCAGTGTAAGCAGATGAGAGGATACAACAGCGCAGACAATGAGGAGGCAGCGGAGACATCCTACATTATAATGTCAGTGTAAGCAGATGAGCGGATACAACAGCGCAGACAATGAGGAGGCAGCGGAGACATCCTACATTATAATGTCAGTGTAAGCAGATGAGAGGATACAACAGCGCAGACAATGAGGAGGTAGCGGTGACATCCTACATTATAATGTCAGTGTAAGCAGATGAGAGGATACAACAGCGCAGACAATGAGGAGGCAGCGGTGACATCCTACATTATAATGTCAGTGTTAGCAGATGAGAGGATACAACAGTGCAGACAGTGAGGAGGCAGCGGTGACATCCTCCATTATAATGTCAGTGGAAGCAGATGAGCGGATACAACAGCGCAGACAATGAGGAGGCAGCGGTGACATCCTACATTATAATGTCAGTGTAAGCAGATGAGCGGATACAACAGCGCAGACAATGAGGAGGCAGCGGTGACATCCTCCATTATAATGTCAGTGTAAGCAGATGAGAGGATACAACAGCGCAGACAATGGGGAGGCAGCGGTGACATCCTACATTATAATGTCAGTGTTAGCAGATGAGCGGATACAACAGCGCAGACAATGAGGAGGCAGCGGTGACATCCTACATTATAATGTCAGTGTAAGCAGATGAGAGGATACAACAGCGCAGACAATGAGGAGGCAGCGGTGACATCCTCCATTATAATGTCAGTGTAAGCAGATGAGCGGATACAACAGCACAGACAATGAGGAGGCAGCGGTGACATCCTCCATTATAATGTCAGTGTAAGCAGATGAGAGGATACAACAGCGCAGACAATGAGGAGGCAGCGGTGACATCCTCCATTATAATGTCAGTGTAAGCAGATGAGAGGATACAACAGCGCAGACAATGAGGAGGCAGCGGTGACATCCTACATTATAATGTCAGTGTAAGCAGATGAGAGGATACAACAGCACAGACAATGAGGAGGCAGCGGTGACATCATACATTATAATGTCAGTGTAAGCAGATGAGCGGATACAACAGCGCAGACAATGAGGAGGCAGCGGTGACATCCTACATTATAATGTCAGTGTAAGCAGATGAGCGGATACAACAGCGCAGACAATGAGGAGGCAGTGGTGACATCCTATATTATAATGTCAGTGTAAGCAGATGAGAGGATACAACAGCGCAGACAATGAGGAGGCAGCGGTGACATCCTACATTATAATGTCAGTGTAAGCAGATGAGAGGATACAACAGCGCAGACAATGAGGAGGCAGCAGTGACATCCTACATTATAATGTCAGTGTAAGCAGATGAGAGGATACAACAGCACAGACAATGAGGAGGCAGCGGTGACATCCTACATTATAATGTCAGTGGAAGCAGATGAGAGGATACAACAGCGCAGACAATGAGGAGGCAGCGGAGACATCCTACATTATAATGTCAGTGTAAGCAGATGAGCGGATACAACAGCGCAGACAATGAGGAGGCAGCGGTGACATCCTACATTATAATGTCAGTGTAAGCAGATGAGCGGATACAACAGCGCAGACAATGAGGAGGCAGCGGTGACATCCTACATTATAATGTCAGTGTAAGCAGATGAGAGGATACAACAGCGCAGACAATGAGGAGGCAGCGGAGACATCCTACATTATAATATCAGTGTAAGCAGATGAGCGGATACAACAGCGCAGACAGTGAGGAGGCAGCGGTGACATCCTACATTATAATGTCAGTGTTAGCGGTTGAGAGGATACAACAGCGCAGACAATGAGGAGGCAGCGGTGACATCCTCCATTATAATGTCAGTGTAAGCAGATGAGAGGATACAACAGCGCAGACAATGAGGAGGCAGCGGTGACATCCTACATTATAATGTCAGTGTAAGCAGATGAGAGGATACAACAGCGCAGACAATGAAGAGGCAGCGGAGACATCCTACATTATAATGTCAGTGTAAGCAGATGAGCGGATACAACAGCGCAGACAATGAGGAGGCAGCGGTGACATTCTACATTATAATGTCAGTGTAAGCAGATGAGAGGATACAACAGCGCAGATAATGAGGAGGCAGCGGTGACATCCTACATTATAATGTCAGTGTAAGCAGATGAGTGGATACAACAGCGCAGACAATGAGGAGGCAGCGGTGACATCCTGCATTATAATGTCAGTGTAAGCAGATGAGAGGATACAACAGCGCAGACAATGAGGAGGCAGCGGTGACATCCTACATTATAATGTCAGTGTAAGCAGATGAGAGGATACAACAGCGCAGACAATGAGGAGGCAGCGGTGACATCCTACATTATAATGTCAGTGTAAGCAGATGAGAGGATACAACAGCGCAGACAATGAGGAGGCAGCGGTGACATCCTACATTATAATGTCAGTGTAAGCAGATGAGCGGATACAACAGCGCAGACAATGAGGAGGCAGCGGTGACATCCTACATTATAATGTCTGTGTAAGCAGATGAGCGGATACAACAGCGCAGACAATGAGGAGGCAGCGGTGACATCCTACATTATAATGTCAGTGTAAGCAGATGAGAGGATACAACAGCGCAGACAATGAGGAGGCAGCGGTGACATCCTGCATTATAATGTCAGTGTAAGCAGATGAGCGGATACAACAGCGCAGACAATGAGGAGGCAGCGGTGACATTCTACATTATAATGTCAGTGTAAGCAGATGAGAGGATACAACAGCGCAGACAATGAGGAGGCAGCGGTGACATTCTACATTATAATGTCAGTGTAAGCAGATGAGAGGATACAACAGCGCAGACAATGAGGAGGCAGCGGTGACATCCTACATTATAATGTCTGTGTAAGCAGATGAGCGGATACAACAGCGCAGACAATGAGGAGGCAGCGGTGACATTCTACATTATAATGTCAGTGTAAGCAGATGAGAGGATACAACAGCGCAGACAATGAGGAGGCAGCGGTGACATTCTACATTATAATGTCAGTGTAAGCAGATGAGAGGATACAACAGCGCAGACAATGAGGAGGCAGCGGTGACATCCTACATTATAATGTCTGTGTAAGCAGATGAGCGGATACAACAGCGCAGACAATGAGGAGGCAGCGGTGACATCCTACATTATAATGTCAGTGTAAGCAGATGAGAGGATACAACAGCGCAGACAATGAGGAGGCAGCGGTGACATCCTACATTATAATGTCTGTGTAAGCAGATGAGCGGATACAACAGCGCAGACAATGAGGAGGCAGCGGTGACATCCTACATTATAATGTCAGTGTTAGCAGATGAGAGGATACAACAGCGCAGACAATGAGGAGGCAGCGGTGACATCCTCCATTATAATGTCAGTGTAAGCAGATGAGCGGATACAACAGCGCAGACAATGAGGAGGCAGCGGTGACATCCTACATTATAATGTCAGTGTTAGCAGATGAGAGGATACAACAGCGCAGACAATGAGGAGGCAGCGGTGACATCCTCCATTATAATGTCAGTGTAAGCAGATGAGCGGATACAACAGCGCAGACAATGAAGAGGCAGCGGAGACATCCTACATTATAATGTCAGTGTTAGCAGATGAGAGGATACAACAGCGCAGACAATGAGGAGGCAGCGGTGACATCCTCCATTATAATGTCAGTGTAAGCAGATGAGCGGATACAACAGCGCAGACAATGAGGAGGCAGCGGTGACATCCTACATTATAATGTCAGTGTTAGCAGATGAGAGGATACAACAGCGCAGACAATGAGGAGGCAGCGGTGACATCCTACATTATAATGTCAGTGTAAGCAGATGAGCGGATACAACAGCGCAGACAATGAGGAGGCAGCGGTGACATCCTACATTATAATGTCAGTGTAAGCAGATGAGAGGATACAACAGCGCAGACAATGAGGAGGCAGCGGTGACATCCTACATTATAATGTCAGTGTTAGCAGATGAGTGGATACAACAGCGCAGACAGTGAGGAGGCAGCGGAGACATCCTCCATTATAATGTCAGTGTAAGCAGATGAGTGGATACAACAGCGCAGACAATGAGGAGGCAGCGGAGACATCCTCCATTATAATGTCAGTGTAAGCAGATGAGTGGATACAACAGCGCAGACAATGAGGAGGCAGCGGTGACATCCTACATTATAATGTCAGTGTAAGCAGATGAGAGGATACAACAGCGCAGACAATGAGGAGGCAGCGGAGACATCCTACATTATAATGTCAGTGTAAGCAGATGATCGGATACAACAGCGCAGACAATGAGGAGGCAGCGGAGACATCCTGCATTATAATGTCAGTGTAAGCAGATGAGAGGATACAACAGCGCAGATAATGAGGAGGCAGCGGTGACATCCTACATTATAATGTCAGTGTAAGCAGATGAGAGGATACAACAGCGCAGACAATGAGGAGGCAGCGGAGACATCCTACATTATAATGTCAGTGTAAGCAGATGAGAGGATACAACAGCGCAGACAATGAGGAGGCAGCGGAGACATCCTACATTATAATGTCAGTGTAAGCAGATGATCGGATACAACAGCGCAGACAATGAGGAGGCAGCGGAGACATCCTACATTATAATGTCAGTGTAAGCAGATGAGAGGATATAACAGCGCAGACAATGAGGAGGCAGCGGTGACATCCTCCATTATAATGTCAGTGTTAGCAGATGAGCGGATACAACAGCGCAGACAATGAGGAGGCAGCGGAGACATCCTCCATTATAATGTCAGTGTAAGCAGATGAGCGGATACGACAGCGCAGACAATGAGGAGGCAGCGGAGACATCCTACATTATAATGTCAGTGTAAGCAGATGAGAGGATACAACAGCGCAGACAATGAGGAGGCAGCGGTGACATCCTACATTATAATGTCAGTGTAAGCAGATGAGCGGATACAACAACGCAGACAATGAGGAGGCAGCGGAGACATCCTACATTATAATGGCAGTGTAAGCAGATGAGAGGATACAACAGCGCAGACAATGAGGAGGCAGCGGTGACATCCTACATTATAATGTCAGTGTAAGCAGATGAGCGGATACAACAGCGCAGACAATGAGGAGGCAGCGGTGACATCCTACATTATATTGTCAGTGTAAGCAGATGAGTGGATACAACAGCGCAGACAATGAGGAGGCAGCGGTGACATCATACATTATAATGTCAGTGTAAGCAGATGAGCGGATACAACAGCGCAGACAATGAGGAGGCAGCGGTGACATCCTACATTATAATGGCAGTGTAAGCAGATGAGTGGATACAACAGCGCAGACAATGAGGAGGCAGCGGTGACATCCTACATTATAATGTCAGTGTAAGCAGATGAGCGGATACAACAGCGCAGACAATGAGGAGGCAGCGGTGACATCCTACATTATAATGTCAGTGTAATCAGATGAGAGGATATAACAGCGCAGACAATGAGGAGGCAGCGGTGACATCCTACATTATAATGTCAGTGTAAGCAGATGAGCGGATACAACAGCGCAGACAATGAAGAGGCAGCGGTGACATCCTACATTATAATGTCAGTGTAAGCAGATGAGCGGATACAACAGCGCAGACAATGAGGAGGCAGCGGTGACATCCTACATTATAATGTCAGTGTAAGCAGATGAGTGGATACAACAGCGCAGACAATGAGGAGGCAGCGGTGGCATCCTACATTATAATGTCAGTGTTAGCAGATGAGAGGATACAACAGCGCAGACAGTGAGGAGGCAGCGGTGCCATCCTACATTATAATGTCAGTGTAAGCAGATGAGAGGATACAACAGCGCAGACAATGAGGAGGCAGCGGTGACATCCTACATTATAATGTCAGTGTAAGCAGATGAGCGGATACAACAGCGCAGACAATGAGGAGGCAGCGGTGACATCCTGCATTATAATGTCAGTGTAAGCAGATGAGCGGATACAACAGCGCAGACAATGAGGAGGCAGCGGTGACATCCTACATTATAATGTCAGTGTAAGCAGATGAGCGGATACAACAGCGCAGACAATGAGGAGGCAGCGGTGACATCCTACATTATAATGTCAGTGTAAGCAGATGAGAGGATACAACAGTGCAGACAATGAGGAGGCAGCGGTGACATCCTACATTATAATGTCAGTGTAAGCAGATGAGAGGATACAACAGCGCAGACAATGAGGAGGCAGCGGTGACATTCTACATTATAATGTCAGTGTAAGCAGATGAGCGGATACAACAGCGCAGACAATGAGGAGGCAACGGTGACATCCTCCATTATAATGTCAGTGTAAGCAGATGAGAGGATACAACAGCGCAGACAATGAGGAGGCAGCGGAGACATCCTACATTATAATGTCAGTGTAAGCAGATGAGAGGATACAACAGCGCAGACAATGAGGAGGCAGCGGAGACATCCCACATTATAATGTCAGTGTAAGCAGATGAGAGGATACAACAGCGCAGACAATGAGGAGGCAGCGGTGACATCCTACATTATAATGTCAGTGTAAGCAGATGAGCGGATACAACAGTGCAGACAATGAGGAGGCAGCGGTGACATCCTACATTATAATGTCAGTGTAAGCAGATGAGAGGATACAACAGCGCAGACAATGAGGAGGCAGCGGTGACATCCTACATTATAATGTCAGTGTAAGCAGATGAGAGGATACAACAGCGCAGACAATGAGGAGGCAGCGGAGACATCCTCCATTATAATGTCAGTGTAAGCAGATGAGCGGATACAACAGCGCAGACAATGAGGAGGCAGCGGTGACATCCTCCATTATAATGTCAGTGTAAGCAGATGAGCGGATACAACAGCGCAGACAATGAGGAGGCAGCGGTGACATCCTACATTATAATGTCAGTGTAAGCAGATGAGCGGATACAACAGCGCAGACAATGAGGAGGCAGCGGTGACATCCTACATTATAATGTCAGTGTAAGCAGATGAGCGGATACAACAGCGCAGACAATGAGGAGACAGCGGAGACATCCTCCATTATAATGTCAGTGTAAGCAGATGAGAGGATACAACAGCGCAGACAATGAGGAGGCAGCGGTGACATCCTACATTATAATGTCAGTGTAAGCAGATGAGCGGATACAACAGCGCAGACAATGAGGAGGCAGCGGTGACATCCTACATTATAATGTCAGTGTAAGCAGATGAGCGGATACAACAGTGCAGACAATGAGTAGGCAGCGGTGACATCCTACATTATAATGTCAGTGTAAGCAGATGAGAGGATACAACAGCGCAGACAATGAGGAGGCAGCGGTGACATCCTGCATTATAATGTCAGTGTAAGCAGATGAGCGGATACAACAGCGCAGACAATGAGGAGGCAGCGGTGACATCCTCCATTATAATGTCAGTGTAAGCAGATGAGAGGATACAACAGCGCAGACAATGAGGAGGCAGCGGTGACATCCTCCATTATAATGTCAGTGTAAGCAGATGAGAGGATACAACAGCGCAGACAATGAGGAGGCAGCGGTGACATCCTACATTATAATGTCAGTGTAAGCAGATGAGTGGCTACAACAGCGCAGACAATGAGGAGTCAGCGGAGACATCCTACATTATAATGTCAGTGTAAGCAGATGAGCGGATACAACAGCGCAGACAATGAGGAGGCAGCGGTGACATCCTACATTATAATGTCAGTGTAAGCAGATGAGAGGATACAACAGCGCAGACAATGAGGAGGCAGCGGTGACATCCTACATTATAATGTCAGTGTAAGCAGATGAGCGGATACAACAGCGCAGACAATGAGGAGGCAGCGGTGACATCCTCCATTATAATGTCAGTGTAAGCAGATGAGAGGATACAACAGCACAGACAATGAGGAGGCAGCGGTGACATCCTATATTATAATGTCAGTGTAAGCAGATGAGCGGATACAACAGCGCAGACAATGAGGAGGCAGCGGTGACATCTTACATTATAATGTCAGTGTAAGCAGATGAGCGGATACAACAGCGCAGACAATGAGGAGGCAGCGGTGACATCCTACATTATAATGTTAGTGTAAGCAGATGAGCGGATACAACAGCGCAGATAATGAGGAGGCAGCGGAGACATCCTACATTATAATGTCAGTGTAAGCAGATGAGAGGATACAACAGCGCAGACAATGAGGAGGCAGCGATGACATCCTACATTATAATGTCAGTGTAAGCAGATGAGCGGATACAACAGCGCAGACAATGAGGAGGCAGCGATGACATCCTACATTATAATGTCAGTGTAAGCAGATGAGCGGATACAACAGCGCAGACAATGAGGAGGCAGCGGTGACATCCTACATTATAATGTCAGTGTAAGCAGATGAGCGGATACAACAGCGCAGACAATGAGGAGGCAGCGGTGACATCCTACATTATAATGTCAGTGTAAGCAGATGAGTGGATACAACAGCGCAGACAATGAGGAGTCAGCGGAGACATCCTACATTATAATGTCAGTGTAAGCAGATGAGCGGATACAACAGTGCAGACAATGAGGAGGCAGCGGTGACATCCTACATTATAATGTCAGTGTAAGCAGATGAGAGGATACAACAGCGCAGACAATGAGGAGGCAGCGGTGACATCCTACATTATAATGTTAGTGTAAGCAGATGAGCGGATACAACAGCGCAGATAATGAGGAGGCAGCGGAGACATCCTACATTATAATGTCAGTGTAAGCAGATGAGAGGATACAACAGCGCAGACAATGAGGAGGCAGCGATGACATCCTACATTATAATGTTAGTGTAAGCAGATCAGCGGATACAACAGCGCAGACAATGAGGAGGCAGCGGTGACATCCTACATTATAATGTCAGTGTAAGCAGATGAGAGGATACAACAGCGCAGACAATGAGGAGGCAGCGGTGACATCCTACATTCTAATATCAGTGTAAGCAGATGAGAGGATACAACAGCGCAGACAATGAGGAGGCAGCGGTGACATCCTACATTATAATGTCAGTGTTAGCAGATGAGAGGATACAACAGCGCAGACAATGAGGAGGCAGCGGTGACATCCTACATTATATTGTCAGTGTAAGCAGATGAGAGGATACAACAGCGCAGACAATGAGGAGGCAGCGGTGACATCCTACATTATAATGTCAGTGTAAGCAGATGAGCGAATACAACAGCGCAGACAATGAGGAGGCAGCGGTGACATCCTACATTATAATGTCAGTGTAAGCAGATGAGAGGATACAACAGCGCAGACAATGAGGAGGCAGCGGTGACATCCTGCATTATAATTTCAGTGTAAGCAGATGAGAGGATACAACAGCGCAGACAATGAGGAGGCAGCGGTGACATCCTACATTATAATGTCAGTGTAAGCAGATGAGCGGATACAACAGCGCAGACAATGAGGAGGCAGCGGTGACATCCTACATTATAATGTCAGTGTAAGCAGATGAGAGGATACAACAGCGCAGACAATGAGGAGGCAGCGGTGACATCCTGCATTATAATGTCAGTGTAAGCAGATGAGAGGATACAACAGCGCAGACAATGAGGAGGCAGCGGTGACATCCTACATTATAATGTCAGTGTAAGCAGATGAGAGGATAAAACAGCGCAGACAATGAGGAGGCAGCGGTGACATCCTGCATTATAATGTCAGTGTAAGCAGATGAGAGGATACAACAGCGCAGACAATGAGGAGGCAGCGGTGACATCCTACATTCTAATATCAGTGTAAGCAGATGAGAGGATACAACAGCGCAGACAATGAGGAGGCAGCGATGACATCCTACATTATAATGTTAGTGTAAGCAGATGAGCGGATACAACAGCGCAGACAATGAGGAGGCAGCGGTGACATCCTACATTATAATGTCAGTGTAAGCAGATGAGAGGATACAACAGCGCAGACAATGAGGAGGCAGCGGTGACATCCTACATTCTAATATCAGTGTAAGCAGATGAGAGGATACAACAGCGCAGACAATGAGGAGGCAGCGGTGACATCCTACATTATAATGTCAGTGTTAGCAGATGAGAGGATACAACAGCGCAGACAATGAGGAGGCAGCGGTGACATCCTACATTATATTGTCAGTGTAAGCAGATGAGAGGATACAACAGCGCAGACAATGAGGAGGCAGCGGTGACATCCTATATTATAATGTCAGTGTAAGCAGATGAGCGGATACAACAGCGCAGACAATGAGGAGGCAGCGGTGACATCCTCCATTATAATGTCAGTGTAAGCAGATGAGAGGATACAACAGCGCAGACAATGAGGAGGCAGCGGTGACATCCTACATTATAATGTCAGTGTAAGCAGATGAGCGGATACAACAGCGCAGACAATGAGGAGGCAGCGGTGACATCCTACATTATAATGTCAGTGGAAGCAGATGAGAGGATACAACAGCGCAGACAATGAGGAGGCAGCGGTGACATCCTGCATTATAATGTCAGTGTAAGCAGATGAGAGGATACAACAGCGCAGACAATGAGGAGGCAGCGGTGACATCCTGCATTATAATTTCAGTGTAAGCAGATGAGAGGATACAACAGCGCAGACAATGAGGAGGCAGCGGTGACATCCTACATTATAATGTCAGTGTAAGCAGATGAGCGGATACAACAGCGCAGACAATGAGGAGGCAGCGGTGACATCCTACATTATAATGTCAGTGTAAGCAGATGAGAGGATACAACAGCGCAGACAATGAGGAGGCAGCGGTGACATCCTGCATTATAATGTCAGTGTAAGCAGATGAGAGGATACAACAGCGCAGACAATGAGGAGGCAGCGGTGACATCCTACATTATAATGTCAGTGTAAGCAGATGAGAGGATAAAACAGCGCAGACAATGAGGAGGCAGCGGTGACATCCTGCATTATAATGTCAGTGTAAGCAGATGAGAGGATACAACAGCGCAGACAATGAGGAGGCAGCGGTGACATCCTACATTATAATGTCAGTGTAAGCAGATGAGCGGATACAACAGCGCAGACAATGAGGAGGCAGCGGTGACATCCTACATTATAATGTCAGTGTAAGCAGATGAGAGGATACAACAGCGCAGACAATGAGGAGGCAGCGGTAACATCCTACATTATAATGTCAGTGTAAGCAGATGAGAGGATACAACAGCGCAGACAATGAGGAGGCAGCGGTGACATCCTACATTATAATGTCAGTGTAAGCAGATGAGAGGATACAACAGCGCAGACAATGAGGAGGCAGCGGTGACATCCTACATTATAATGTCAGTGTAAGCAGATGAGCGGATACAACAGCGCAGACAATGAGGAGGCAGCGGTGACATCCTACATTATAATGTCAGTGTAAGCAGATGAGCGGATACAACAGCGCAGACAATGAGGAGGCAGCGGTGACATCCTACATTATAATGTCTGTGTAAGCAGATGAGCGGATACAACAGCGCAGACAATGAGGAGGCAGCGGTGACATCCTACATTATAATGTCAGTGTAAGCAGATGAGAGGATACAACAGCGCAGACAATGAGGAGGCAGCGGTGACATCCTACATTATAATGTCAGTGTAAGCAGATGAGAGGATACAACAGTGCAGACAATGAGGAGGCAGCGGTGACATCCTACTTTATAATGTCAGTGTTAGCAGATGAGCGGATACAACAGCGCAGACAATGAGGAGGCAGCGGTGACATCCTACATTATAATGTCAGTGTAAGCAGATGAGAGGATACAACAGTGCAGACAATGAGGAGGCAGCGGTGACATCCTACTTTATAATGTCAGTGTTAGCAGATGAGCGGATACAACAGCGCAGACAATGAGGAGGCAGCGGTGACATCCTACATTATAATGTCAGTGTAAGCAGATGAGAGGATACAACAGCGCAGACAATGAGGAGGCAACGGTGACATCCTCCATTATAATGTCAGTGTAAGCAGATGAGAGGATACAACAGCGCAGACAATGAGGAGGCAGCGGAGACATCCTACATTATAATGTCAGTGTAAGCAGATGAGCGGATACAACAGCGCAGACAATGAGGAGGCAGCGTTGACATCCTCCATTATAATGTCAGTGTAAGCAGATGAGAGGATACAACAGCGCAGACAATGAGGAGGCAGCGGTGACATCCTACATTATAATGTCAGTGTAAGCAGATGAGAGGATACAACATCGCAGTCAATGAGGAGGCAGCGGTGACATCCTACATTATAATGTCAGTGTAAGCAGATGAGCGGATACAACAGTGCAGACAATGAGGAGGCAGCGGTGACTTTCTACATTATAATGTCAGTGTAAGCAGATGAGTGGATACAACAGCGCAGACAATGAGGAGGCAGCGGTGACATCCTACATTCTAATATCAGTGTAAGCAGATGAGAGGATACAACAGCGCAGACAATGAGGAGGCAGCGATGACATCCTACATTATAATGTTAGTGTAAGCAGATGAGCGGATACAACAGCGCAGACAATGAGGAGGCAGCGGTGACATCCTACATTATAATGTCAGTGTAAGCAGATGAGAGGATACAACAGCGCAGACAATGAGGAGGCAGCGGTGACATCCTACATTCTAATATCAGTGTAAGCAGATGAGAGGATACAACAGCGCAGACAATGAGGAGGCAGCGGTGACATCCTACATTATAATGTCAGTGTTAGCAGATGAGAGGATACAACAGCGCAGACAATGAGGAGGCAGCGGTGACATCCTACATTATATTGTCAGTGTAAGCAGATGAGAGGATACAACAGCGCAGACAATGAGGAGGCAGCGGTGACATCCTACATTATAATGTCAGTGTAAGCAGATGAGCGGATACAACAGCGCAGACAATGAGGAGGCAGCGGTGACATCCTACATTATAATGTCAGTGTAAGCAGATGAGAGGATACAACAGCGCAGACAATGAGGAGGCAGCGGTGACATCCTACATTATAATGTCAGTGGAAGCAGATGAGAGGATACAACAGCGCAGACAATGAGGAGGCAGCGGTGACATCCTACATTATAATGTCAGTGTAAGCAGATGAGCGGATACAACAGCGCAGACAATGAGGAGGCAGCGGTGACATCCTACATTATAATGTCAGTGTAAGCAGATGAGAGGATACAACAGCGCAGACAATGAGGAGGCAGCGGTGACATCCTACATTATAATGTCAGTGGAAGCAGATGAGAGGATACAACAGCGCAGACAATGAGGAGGCAGCGGTGACATCCTACATTATAATGTCAGTGTAAGCAGATGAGCGGATACAACAGCGCAGACAATGAGGAGGCAGCGGTGACATCCTACATTATAATGTCAGTGTAAGCAGATGAGAGGATACAACAGCGCAGACAATGAGGAGGCAGCGGTGACATCCTGCATTATAATGTCAGTGTAAGCAGATGAGAGGATACAACAGCGCAGACAATGAGGAGGCAGCGGTGACATCCTACATTATAATGTCAGTGTAAGCAGATGAGAGGATAAAACAGCGCAGACAATGAGGAGGCAGCGGTGACATCCTGCATTATAATGTCAGTGTAAGCAGATGAGAGGATACAACAGCGCAGACAATGAGGAGGCAGCGGTGACATCCTACATTATAATGTCAGTGTAAGCAGATGAGAGGATACAACAGCGCAGACAATGAGGAGGCAGCGGTGACATCCTACATTATAATGTCAGTGTAAGCAGATGAGCGGATACAACAGCGCAGACAATGAGGAGGCAGCGGTGACATCCTACATTATAATGTCAGTGTAAGCAGATGAGCGGATACAACAGCGCAGACAATGAGGAGGCAGCGGTGACATCCTACATTATAATGTCTGTGTAAGCAGATGAGCGGATACAACAGCGCAGACAATGAGGAGGCAGCGGTGACATCCTACATTATAATGTCAGTGTAAGCAGATGAGAGGATACAACAGCGCAGACAATGAGGAGGCAGCGGTGACATCCTACTTTATAATGTCAGTGTTAGCAGATGAGCGGATACAACAGCGCAGACAATGAGGAGGCAGCGGTGACATCCTACATTATAATGTCTGTGTAAGCAGATGAGCGGATACAACAGCGCAGACAATGAGGAGGCAGCGGTGACATCCTACATTATAATGTCAGTGTAAGCAGATGAGAGGATACAACAGTGCAGACAATGAGGAGGCAGCGGTGACATCCTACATTATAATGTCAGTGTAAGCAGATGAGAGGATACAACAGCGCAGACAATGAGGAGGCAGCGGTGACATCCTACATTATAATGTCAGTGTAAGCAGATGAGAGGATACAACAGCGCAGACAATGAGGAGGCAGCGGTGACATCCTACATTCTAATATCAGTGTAAGCAGATGAGAGGATACAACAGCGCAGACAATGAGGAGGCAGCGGTGACATCCTGCATTATAATGTCAGTGTAAGCAGATGAGAGGATACAACAGCACAGACAATGAGGAGGCAGCGGTGACATCCTACTTTATAATGTCAGTGTTAGCAGATGAGCGGATACAACAGCGCAGACAATGAGGAGGCAGCGTTGACATCCTCCATTATAATGTCAGTGTAAGCAGATGAGAGGATACAACATCGCAGTCAATGAGGAGGCAGCGGTGACATCCTACATTATAATGTCAGTGTAAGCAGATGAGCGGATACAACAGTGCAGACAATGAGGAGGCAGCGGTGACATTCTACATTATAATGTCAGTGTAAGCAGATGAGAGGATACAACAGCGCAGACAATGAGGAGGCAGCGGTGACATCCTACATTATAATGTCAGTGTAAGCAGATGAGAGGATACAACAGCGCAGACAATGAGGAGGCAGCGGTGACATCCTACATTATAATGTCAGTGTAAGCAGATGAGAGGATACAACAGCGCAGACAATGAGGAGGCAGCGGTGACATCCTACATTATAATGTCTGTGTAAGCAGATGAGCGGATACAACAGCGCAGACAATGAGGAGTCAGCGGAGACATCCTACATTATAATGTCAGTGTAAGCAGATGAGAGGATACAACAGCGCAGACAATGAGGAGGCAGCGGTGACATCCTGCATTATAATGTCAGTGTAAGCAGATGAGAGGATACAACAGCGCAGACAATGAGGAGGCAGCGGAGACATCCTACATTATAATGTCAGTGGAAGCAGATGAGTGGATACAACAGCGCAGACAATGAGGAGGCAGCGGTGACATCCTACATTATAATATCAGTGTAAGCAGATGAGAGGATACAACAGCGCAGATAATGAGGAGGCAGCGGTGACATCCTACATTATAATGTCAGTGTAAGCAGATGAGAGGATACAACAGCGCAGACAATGAGGAGGCAGCGGTGACATCCTACATTATAATGTCAGTGTAAGCAGATGAGAGGATACAACAGCGCAGACAATGAGGAGGCAGCGGTGACATCCTACATTATAATGTCAGTGTTAGCAGATGAGAGGATACAACAGCGCAGACAGTGAGGAGGCAGCGGTGACATCCTACATTATAATGTCAGTGTAAGCAGATGAGCGGATACAACAGCGCAGACAATGAGGAGGCAGTGGTGACATCCTACATTATAATGTCAGTGTAAGCAGATGAGCGGATATAACAGCGCAGACAGTGAGGAGGCAGCGGTGACATCCTACATTATAATGTCAGTGTAAGCAGATGAGCGGATACAACAGCGCAGACAATGAGGAGGCAGCGGTGACATCCTACATTATAATGTCAGTGTAAGCAGATGAGAGGATACAACAGCGCAGACAATGAGGAGGCAGCGGTGACATCCTCCATTATAATGTCAGTGTAAGCAGATGAGAGGATACAACAGCGCAGACAATGAGGAGGCAGCGGTGACATCCTCCATTATAATGTCAGTGGAAGCAGATGAGCGGATACAACAGCGCAGACAATGAGGAGGCAGCGGAGACATCCTCCATTATAATGTCAGTGTAAGCAGATGAGAGGATACAACAGCGCAGACAATGAGGAGGCAGCGGTGACATCCTACATTATAATGTCAGTGTAAGCAGATGAGAGGATACAACAGCGCAGACAATGAGGAGGCAGCGGTGACATCCTACATTATAATGTCAGTGTAAGCAGATGAGAGGATACAACAGCGCAGACAATGAGGAGGCAGCGGTGACATCCTACATTATAATGTCAGTGTAAGCAGATGAGCGGATACAACAACGCAGACAATGAGGAGGCAGCGGTGACATCCTACATTATAATGTCAGTGTAAGCAGATGAGAGGATACAACAGCGCAGACAATGAGGAGGCAGCGGTGACATCCTGCATTATAATGTCAGTGTAAGCAGATGAGAGGATACAACAGCGCAGACAATGAGGAGGCAGCGGAGACATCCTACATTATAATGTCAGTGTAAGCAGATGAGAGGATACAACAGCGCAGACAATGAGGAGGCAGCGGTGACATCCTGCATTATAATGTCAGTGTAAGCAGATGAGAGGATACAACAGCGCAGACAATGAGGAGGCAGCGGTGACATCCTACATTATAATGTCAGTGTAAGCAGATGAGCGGATACAACAGCGCAGACAATGAGGAGGCAGCGGTGACATCCTACATTATAATGTCAGTGTAAGCAGATGAGCGGATACAACAGCGCAGACAATGAGGAGGCAGCGGAGACATCCTACATTATAATGTCAGTGTAAGCAGATGAGCGGATACAACAGTGCAGTCAATGAGGAGGCAGCGGTGACATCCTACATTATAATGTCAGTGTAAGCAGATGAGAGGATACAACAGCGCAGACAATGAGGAGGCAGCGGTGACATCCTACATTATAATGTCAGTGTAAGCAGATGAGCGGATACAACAGCGCAGACAATGAGGAGGCAGCGGAGACATCCTACATTATAATGTCAGTGTAAGCAGATGAGCGGATACAACAGTGCAGTCAATGAGGAGGCAGCGGTGACATCCTACATTATAATGTCAGTGTAAGCAGATGAGCGGATACAACAGCGCAGACAATGAGGAGGCAGCGGTGACATCCTACATTATAATGTCAGTGTAAGCAGATGAGCGGATACAACAGCGCAGACAATGAGGAGGCAGCGGTGACATCCTCCATTATAATGTCAGTGTAAGCAGATGAGCGGATACAACAGCGCAGACAATGAAGAGGCAGCGGAGACATCCTACATTATAATGTCAGTGTAAGCAGATGAGCGGATACAACAGCGCAGACAATGAGGAGGCAGCGGTGACATCCTACATTATAATGTCAGTGTAAGCAGATGAGCGGATACAACAGCGCAGACAATGAGGAGGCAGCGGTGACATCCTACATTATAATGTCAGTGTAAGCAGATGAGCGGATACAACAGCGCAGACAATGAGGAGGCAGCGGTGACATCCTACATTATAATGTCAGTGTAAGCAGATGAGAGGATACAACAGCGCAGACAATGAGGAGGCAGCGGTGACATCCTACATTATAATGTCAGTGTAAGCAGATGAGAGGATACAACAGCGCAGACAATGAGGAGGCAGCGGTGACATCCTACATTATAATGTCAGTGTAAGCAGATGAGAGGATAAAACAGCGCAGACAATGAGGAGGCAGCGGTGACATCCTGCATTATAATGTCAGTGTAAGCAGATGAGAGGATACAACAGCGCAGACAATGAGGAGGCAGCGGTGACATCCTACTTTATAATGTCAGTGTTAGCAGATGAGCGGATACAACAGCGCAGACAATGAGGAGGCAGCGGAGACATCCTACATTATAATGTCAGTGTAAGCAGATGAGCGGATACAACAGCGCAGACAATGAGGAGGCAGCGTTGACATCCTCCATTATAATGTCAGTGTAAGCAGATGAGAGGATACAACATCGCAGTCAATGAGGAGGCAGCGGTGACATCCTACATTATAATGTCAGTGTAAGCAGATGAGCGGATACAACAGTGCAGACAATGAGGAGGCAGCGGTGACATTCTACATTATAATGTCAGTGTAAGCAGATGAGAGGATACAACAGCGCAGACAATGAGGAGGCAGCGGTGACATCCTACATTATAATGTCAGTGTAAGCAGATGAGAGGATACAACAGCGCAGACAATGAGGAGGCAGCGGTGACATCCTACATTATAATGTCAGTGTAAGCAGATGAGAGGATACAACAGCGCAGACAATGAGGAGGCAGCGGTGACATCCTCCATTATAATGTCAGTGTAAGCAGATGAGAGGATACAACATCGCAGACAATGAGGAGGCAGCGGTGACATCCTGCATTATAATGTCAGTGTAAGCAGATGAGCGGATACAACAGTGCAGACAATGAGGAGGCAGCGGTGACATCCTACATTATAATGTCAGTGTAAGCAGATGAGAGGATACAACAGCGCAGACAATGAGGAGGCAGCGGTGACATCCTACATTATAATGTCAGTGTAAGCAGATGAGTGGATACAACAGCGCAGACAATGAGGAGGCAGCGGTGACATCCTACATTATAATGTCAGTGTAAGCAGATGAGAGGATACAACAGCGCAGACAATGAGGAGGCAGCGGTGACATCCTGTATTATAATGTCAGTGTAAGCAGATGAGTGGATACAACAGCGCAGACAATGAGGAGGCAGCGGTGACATCCTACATTATAATGTCAGTGTAAGCAGATGAGCGGATACAACAGCGCAGACAATGAGGAGGCAGCGGTGACATCCTGTATTATAATGTCAGTGTAAGCAGATGAGAGGATACAACAGCGCAGACAATGAGGAGGCAGCGGTGACATTCTACATTATAATGTCAGTGTAAGCAGATGAGAGGATACAACAGCGCAGACAATGAGGAGGCAGCGGTGACATCCTGCATTATAATGTCAGTGTAAGCAGATGAGAGGATACAACAGCGCAGACAATGAGGAGGCAGCGGTGACATCCTACATTATAATGTCAGTGGAAGCAGATGAGTGGATACAACAGCGCAGACAATGAGGAGGCAGCGGTGACATCCTACATTATAATGTCAGTGTAAGCAGATGAGAGGATACAACAGCGCAGACAATGAGGAGGCAGCGGTGACATCCTACATTATAATGTCAGTGTAAGCAGATGAGAGGATACAACAGCGCAGATAATGAGGAGGCAGCGGTGACATCCTACATTATAATGTCAGTGTAAGCAGATGAGAGGATACAACAGCGCAGACAATGAGGAGGCAGCGGTGACATCCTACATTATAATGTCAGTGTAAGCAGATGAGAGGATACAACAGCGCAGACAATGAGGAGGCAGCGGTGACATCCTACATTATAATGTCAGTGTTAGCAGATGAGAGGATACAACAGCGCAGACAGTGAGGAGGCAGCGGTGACATCCTACATTATAATGTCAGTGTAAGCAGATGAGAGGATACAACAGCGCAGATAATGAGGAGGCAGCGGTGACATCCTACATTATAATGTCAGTGTAAGCAGATGAGCGGATACAACAGCGCAGACAATGAGGAGGCAGCGGTGACATCCTATATTATAATGTCAGTGTAAGCAGATGAGCGGATACAACAGCGCAGACAATGAGGAGGCAGCGGTGACATCCTACATTATAATGTCAGTGTAAGCAGATGAGAGGATACAACAGCGCAGACACTGAGGAGGCAGCGGTGACATCCTCCATTATAATGTCAGTGTAAGCAGATGAGCGGATACAACAGCGCAGACAATGAGGAGGCAGCGGTGACATCCTCCATTATAATGTCAGTGTAAGCAGATGAGCGGATACAATAGCGCAGACAATGAGGAGGCAGCGGTGACATCCTACATTATAATGTCAGTGTAAGCAGATGAGCGGATACAACAGCGCAGACAATGAGGAGGCAGCGGTGACATCCTACATTATAATGTCAGTGTAAGCAGATGAGAGGATACAACAGCGCAGACAATGAGGAGGCAGCGGTGACATCCTACATTATAATGTCAGTGTAAGCAGATGAGAGGATACAACAGCGCAGACACTGAGGAGGCAGCGGTGACATCCTCCATTATAATGTCAGTGTAAGCAGATGAGCGGATACAATAGCGCAGACAATGAGGAGGCAGCGGTGACATCCTACATTATAATGTCAGTGTAAGCAGATGAGAGGATACAACAGTGCAGACAATGAGGAGGCAGCGGAGACATCCTACATTATAATATCAGTGTAAGCAGATGAGCGGATACAACAGCGCAGACAATGAGGAGGCAGCGGTGACATCCTCCATTATAATGTCAGTGTAAGCAGATGAGAGGATACAACAGCGCAGACAATGAGGAGGCAGCAGTGACATCCTACATTATAATGTCAGTGTAAGCAGATGAGAGGATACAACAGCGCAGACAATGAGGAGGCAGCGGTGACATCCTCCATTATAATGTCAGTGTAAGCAGATGAGAGGATACAACAGCGCAGACAATGAGGAGGCAGCGGTGACATCCTACATTATAATGTCAGTGTAAGCAGATGAGAGGATACAACAGCGCAGACAATGAGGAGGCAGCGGTGACATTCTACATTATAATGTCAGTGTAAGCAGATGAGAGGGTACAACAGCGCAGACAATGAGGAGGCAGCGGAGACATCCTGCATTATAATGTCAGTGTAAGCAGATGAGAGGATACAACAGCGCAATGAGGAGGCAGCGGTGACATCCTCCATTATAATGTCAGTGTAAGCAGATGAGAGGATACAACAGCGCAGACAATGAGGAGGCAGCGGTGACATCCTACATTATAATGTCAGTGTAAGCAGATGAGAGGATACAACAGCGCAGACAATGAGGAGGCAGCGGTGACATTCTACATTATAATGTCAGTGTAAGCAGATGAGAGGATACAACAGCGCAGACAATGAGGAGGCAGCGGTGACATCCTACATTATAATGTCAGTGTAAGCAGATGAGAGGATACAACAGCGCAGACAATGAGGAGGCAGCGGTGACATCCTACATTATAATGTCAGTGTAAGCAGATGAGAGGATACAACAGCGCAGACAATGAGGAGGCAGCGGTGACATCCTACATTATAATGTCAGTGTAAGCAGATGAGAGGATACAACAGCGCAGACAATGAGGAGGCAGCGGTGACATCCTACATTATAATGTCAGTGTAAGCAGATGAGCGGATACAACAGTGCAGACAATGAGGAGGCAGCGGTGACATCCTACATTATAATGTCAGTGTAAGCAGATGAGAGGATACAACAGCGCAGACAATGAGGAGGGAGCGGTGACATCCTACATTATAATGTCAGTGTAAGCAGATGAGAGGATACAACAGCGCAGACAATGAGGAGGCAGCGGTGACATCCAACATTATAATGTCAGTGTAAGCAGATGAGAGGATACAACAGCGCAGACAATGAGGAGGCAGCGGTGACATCCTACATTATAATGTCAGTGTAAGTGTGACGCCCTGGGCAAGCCAGAGGTCACAGGTCACAACACCACACGCACCCCACATTCCCTGCAGGAACACCAAGGTCAGAACACAAATCCTTGTTGTCTTCCTCCAGGGGCTGATGTCCACACCAGGGGGTGGGCCAGGCGGTTGGCTCCACCCACCGAGGAGTTCACAGCCCTGGAGGCGGGAAAACCAGGCAGATAGAGTTGGAGTTTGAAGGAGGAAGTGAGAGGAGAGAGGAGTTCAGGCAGAGTGAGCTCAGGGAAGAGCTTGAGTGAGGAGTAAGCAGATTAAGTGACAGTTGAAAAGCCTGAAGTTAGTCCGGGTGTGTGCCCCGGACTGAGACAGCAAGGTTGGCAGACGGCGGTGACCGTCTGCAGGAGAGGCTACTTGGAGGTTGCCGAAAGGACCGTGGACGGGTGGTGGCCCGGCGGTACCGGAGCGGTATACGAAGAGAAGCCAGCACCATTGGCAGGGGCCTTTCGGATCCCGGCAAGGCTTGGAGTCGCCGTAATTTGCCAAATCCGTCAGTGAAGTGGACCTCCGGGCCTCCCAACAATCAAGTCCCGATTGAAGGCAACAGTCCAACCGTTAGAGAGAGACACCGCCACCTCCAGGGCACCAGTTTCCCAGGGCCAGCGCCTGCGGGCAAGAGAGGGGCTCCTCCGGCTCCTATCCAAGCTGGGGAGCGGGTTACCGGTGGGAATCCATCGCTACCAAAGAACCGTACTTAGGTGCAGGGAAGTGACCGTCACCGCTAACTGCAGGGAACATCAGCACCGTAGCCGTCCGAGGGACCCGTCCAACCAGCCGTTTGTTTACCGTGAACTGTGTCATCATCCTTGGGCTGAGTGAGTACCTCCGTGCCGGGCGGCACAGCGCTACCCCTGCGTCCCTGCACCTCCACAGGCCCCATAACCCGCCTGTCCACCATCCCAACCCCATCACTGGGCCCCGGGACCACCAAACCCCCTACCCACGGAAGGGTCAACCAACAACTAGCTGCTCCCTGTCACCGCTCCCGGGATTCCCATACAGAGCAGCGGTGGTGTTCCTACCATCACCACAACCGTGGGTGGCGTCACGGACAATAAACTATCCCAAAAACCAAACCCCTTTCACTCACGGGCGAGGAGCGCCGCTCGAGTCCCCGGGATCCGGCCCATCGCTCGAGCCACCGAGCGGCAGCAGGCCGCAGCAGCAGCGGCAGCCGGACCCGAGCAGTGGGAGAGCGCAGCGTCCCCTCCTCCGCCCGCGACATAAGCAGATGAGCAGATACAACAGCGCAGACAATGAGGAGACAGCGGTGACATCCTACATTATAATGTCAGTGTAAGCAGATGAGCGGATACAACAGCGCAGACAATGAGGAGACAGCGGTGACATCCTACATTATAATGTCAGTGTAAGCAGATGAGAGGATACAACAGCGCAGACAATGAGGAGGCAGCGGTGACATCCTACATTATAATGTCAGTGTAAGCAGATGAGCGGATAGAACAGCGCAGACAATGAGGAGGCAGCGGTGACATCCTCCATTATAATGTCAGTGTAAGCAGATGAGAGGATACAACAGCGCAGACAATGAGGAGGCAGCGGTGACATCCTCCATTATAATGTCAGTGTAAGCAGATGAGCGGATACAACAGCGCAGACATCCTACATTATAATATCAGTGTAAGCAGATGAGCGGATACAACAGCACAGACAATGAGGAGGCAGCGGTGACATCCTAGATCATAATTGTCAGTGTAAGCAGATGAGAGGATTCAACAGCGCAGACAATGAGGAGGCAGCGGAGACATCCTACATTATAATGTCAGTGTAAGCATATGAGAGGATACAACAGCGCAGACAATGAGGAGGCAGCGGTGACATCCTGCATTATAATGTCAGTGTAAGCAGATGAGCGGATACAACAGCGCAGACAATGAGGAGGCAGCGGTGACATCCTACATTATAATGTCAGTGTAAGCAGATGAGAGGATACAACAGCGCAGACAATGAGGAGGCAGCGGTGACATCCTGCATTATAATGTCAGTGTAAGCAGATGAGCGGATACAACAGCGCAGACAATGAGGAGGCAGCGGTGACATCCTACATTATAATGTCAGTGTAAGCAGATGAGCGGATACAACAGCGCAGACAATGAGGAGGCAGCGGTGACATCCTACATTATAATATCAGTGTAAGCAGATGAGCGGATACAACAGCACAGACAATGAGGAGGCAGCGGTGACATCCTAGATCATAATTGTCAGTGTAAGCAGATGAGAGGATTCAACAGCGCAGACAATGAGGAGGCAGTGGAGACATCCTACATTATAATGTCAGTGTAAGCAGATGAGAGGATACAACAGCGCAGACAATGAGGAGGCAGCGGTGACATCCTGCATTATAATGTCAGTGTAAGCAGATGAGAGGATACAACAGCGCAGACAATGAGGAGGCAGCGGTGACATCCTGCATTATAATGTCAGTGTAAGCAGATGAGCGGATACAACAGCGCAGACAATGAGGAGGCAGCGGTGACATCCTGCATTATAATGTCAGTGTAAGCAGATGAGAGGATACAACAGCGCAGACAATGAGGAGGCAGCGGTGACATCCTCCATTATAATGTCAGTGTAAGCAGATGAGAGGATACAACAGCGCAGACAATGAGGAGGCAGCGGTGACATCCTACATTATAATGTCAGTGTAAGCAGATGAGCGGATACAACAGCACAGACAATGAGGAGGCAGCGGTGACATCGTACATTATAATATCAGTGTAAGCAGATGAGAGGATACAACAGCGCAGACAATGTGGAGGCAGCGGAGACATCCTACATTATAATGTCAGTGTAAGCAGATGAGCGGATACAACAGCGCAGACAATGAGGAGGCAGCGGAGACATCCTACATTATAATGTCAGTGTAAGCAGATGAGAGGATACAACAGCGCAGACAATGAGGAGGCAGCGGTGACATCCTACATTATAATGTCAGTGTAAGCAGATGAGCGGATACAACAGCGCAGACAATGAGGAGGCAGCGGTGACATCCTACATTATAATGTCAGTGTAAGCAGATGAGAGGATACAACAGCGCAGACAATGAGGAGTCAGCGGAGACATCCTACATTATAATGTCAGTGTAAGCAGATGAGCGGATACAACAACGCAGACAATGAGGAGGCAGCGGTGACATCCTACATTATAATGTCAGTGTAAGCAGATGAGCGGATACAACAGCGCAGACAATGAGGAGGCAGCGGTGACATCCTACATTATAATGTCAGTGTAAGCAGATGAGAGGATACAACAGCGCAGACAATGAGGAGGCAGCGGAGACATCCTACATTATAATGTCAGTGTAAGCAGATGAGCGGATACAACAGCGCAGACAATGAGGAGGCAGCGGTGACATCCTACATTATAATGTCAGTGTAAGCAGATGAGCGGATACAACAGCGCAGACAATGAGGAGGCAGCGGTGACATCCTACATTATAATGTCAGTGTAAGCAGATGAGAGGATACAACAGCGCAGACAATGAGGAGGCAGCGGAGACATCCTACATTATAATGTCAGTGTAAGCAGATGAGAGGATACAACAGCGCAGACAATGAGGAGTCAGCGGAGACATCCTACATTATAATGTCAGTGTAAGCAGATGAGAGGATACAACAGCGCAGACAATGAGGAGGCAGCGGTGACATCCTGCATTATAATGTCAGTGCAAGCAGATGAGAGGATACAACAGCGCAGACAATGAGGAGGCAGCGGTGACATCCTACATTATAATGTCAGTGTAAGCAGATGAGAGGATACAACAGCGCAGACAATGAGGAGGCAGCGGTGACATCCTACATTATAATGTCAGTGTAAGCAGATGAGCGGATACAACAGCGCAGACAATGAGGAGGCAGCGGAGACATCCTACATTATAATGTCAGTGTAAGCAGATGAGAGGATAAAACAGCGCAGACAATGAGGAGGCAGCGGTGACATCCTACATTATAATGTCAGTGTAAGCAGATGAGTGGATACAACCTGGTCCTCACGGTTGTGCGTCAATCGGCCTCTCCTGCAGACGGACACCACCGTCTGCCAACCTTGCTGTCAGGTGCCCGGGCCACGTACCCGGACATGGCCAGTCAGTTCCTCCACTACTACTTCCTCACTCTACAACTCCCAAACTCAACTCCCTTTCTTTTTCCGCCTCCAGGACTGTGAACTCCTCGGTGGGTGGAGCCAACCGCCTGGCTCCGCCCCACCTGGTGTGGACATCAGCCCCTGGAGGGGGGCAACAAGGATTTGTGTCTGACCTTGATGTTCCTAATCAGGGTGTAGGGTGTGTTGTTGCAGTACCTGTGACGTCCTGGCTTGTCCAGGGCGCCACATTCCCCCTTGGTTAAACGCAGACCGTCCGCGGGCTGCTCGTCCGTCACCGGTTTTATTTTCACAACTAGAAAAATAGAAAACGATAAAACACATGAAACACAAGCATTCTTTATAAACTTCCCTTTACGGGAGGCACTTTCTTTTAATGTTACTAAACGGTAGTCAATTTTTATTAAACAGTAACGGCTTCCGCTCTCCCCCCCGCCCAAACAACCTGGCCCTGATGCTGCCCCTAAGAAGTGGGCAGCACCCCTTGCCCCAGTCCAGAACCAAATTGCCCGAGCGGGTACGGTCTCTTTCAGGGGACCCACGTCCATAGAGGACCCCTGAACCCCCGGAGGATTGCCACCGGTTACGGTAGTGGCGGGCATGGGCCATCCCTTTCCTCCAGGCCCATCCTCCCAAATCAGCCTCTCCGGAGGCGGTCACGGTATCAAGCCAACGGATGTTTTTACATGCCACTAAGTTTGTGGTTGCCCTGCAAGTTCTCGGGCTTGTCCGTAAGAAGTTCCTTACGCAACGGTTGCAGAAAGTCCCTACGGGGACTAGTTGCCGGCAACGGCCGGTTCAATCACGGTGTCAATCTGATAAACTTCGGTTTATTCAATCTTATCATTCAACAACAAAGTACATCACAACGGGGCTGGGGGTCCCAACGGGGACAACTTGCGGCGGGGCCGCCGTAATCACTGATCGATTTCATCTTCTTCACCCGGTCCCGGGTAGAAGAACACGGGCACTAGTCCCTCCAGCGCATAGCAGGCGCGACGAGGAAGGGCCACCCGGTATCCATTATTCCCGTTCCTTGGGATGTAAGTGGCCTCCATGCCACACACGGCGACGATCCCCTCGTCCTCCGAGACAGGTTCGGTGTCAGGCCCGGAGTCGCTATCATCCGTGCCTGCGCCAGGCGGGTTGTTGCCAGCTGCCGCAGTCTCCGGGCTCACCGCTCCTTCTGCTGCCGTTACAAAGGGCCGCAAGCGAGATGGGCCAGCGGGGGCGGGGTGTGCAAGCAGGGAAGACGGAGGCAGTATGGTGATCAGGGGCAAACCGGGCCCCCCAGCCGCAGTGGCCGGTCCCTCCGGGACGTAGGGGCGTGGGTTATTCACCCGCTCTTCCATCGCAGCCTCCATTCCATACACCCGAGCAACCACGGCGAGTTCCTCCACCTCCACGGTCCACCGCTCCATCAACCGACATATCTGGTCCTGGTAATGTCGGGAGACACCAGCCACGCGGGCCCTGATCCATGCCGCTGTTCCGGGCACCAACTCCGGGGACTCTGCGTGGTCAGGCGGGAAGGACATGCCGGCAGCGGTTTCTTCTAGGAGCCAGGGTCTACATGCAGCCAGATGCCATCCGTCCCCCCTTGGTGTCTTTCCGGCTCCCCCTCTTCAGGGCGGAGCTTCGGCTTTCGCGCCTCCACTTCTCGGGAAGACGCTTGAGCGGGGACTTTTCACGCCCAATATGGCGGCTTCCGAAAATTTTCGGCCGGACACCTCCGGCGTGACACAAGGCGCACCTCTACCAGACGGCAGAGCGGTAAGATCCTGTTCGTGACGCCAAGTTGTCGCGGGCGGGGAGGGCACTGCGCTCACCCACTGCTCGGGTCCGGCCGCTGCTCGCTCGGTGGGTGGCTCGAGCGGTGGTACGGATCCCGGGGACTCGAGCGGCGCTCCTCGCCCGCCCTCGCCCGTGAGTGAAAGGGGTGGTTTGGTTTAGGAATATTGTCCGTGACGCCACCCACGGTTTGTGGTGAGGTTGGGACACCACCGCTGCTCTGTACGGGGATCCCGGGAGCGTTGACAGGGAGCAGCTGAGATGTTTTCTCCCCTCCGTGGGTAGGGGTTTTTTGGTGGTCCCGGGGCCCGGTGGTGGAGGTCGGAAGGTGGGTTGCGGGGCCTGGCCGGGTGCAGGGTCGCGGGGCAGCGCAGTGCCGGACGGCACGGTGGTACTTACTCAGCCAGTAACGCACACGGAGTCTCTGATAAAACAAACGGCTGGATGGACGAGTCCCACAGACGGCTGCGGCAGTCACTCCTGGTAGGTTGGCGGAAACTGTCTCTCCCTGCACCGGTGTTCTGTTCTCGGCCCCAATGGCTTTTCACTGATAGCCAACATACCGCTGGGGAGCGGGCTAAGGGAGCCCTTCCTTTGCCTGCAGGCTCTAGCCCTGGGAGCTCTAGCTCTGGCGGTAGCTTTATCTCCCTCACGGTTTGGACGGTTGCCTTCAGTCGGGTCTTTTACTGCTGGGAAACCCCAGAGGTTCCCGTCGCTGACGGATTTGACCGGTTTTACGGCGACTCCTAGCCTGGTCGGGGCCACCGCCCGTCCCCGGTCCTCACGGTTGTGCGTCAATCGGCCTCTCCTGCAGACGGTCACCACCGTCTGCCAACCTTGCTGTCAGGTGCCCGGGCCACGTACCCGGACACGGCCAGTCAGTTCCTCCACTACTACTTCCTCACTCTACAACTCCCAAACTCAACTCCCTTCCTTTTCCCGCCTGCAGGACTGTGAACTCCTCGGTGGGTGGAGCCAACCGCCCCACCTGTGTGTGGACATCAGCCCCTGGAGGGAGGCAACAAGGATTTGTGTCTGACCTTGATGTTCCTAACCGGGGTGTAGGGTGTGTTGTTGCAGTACCTGTGACTTCCTGGCTTTTCCAGGGCACCACAGTTATAGTGACTCCCTTCTTCCGTTTCTCCCGGCCCTTCCTCGCTGGAGGTGGAGTGACTCCGTTCAGTTTCTCCCGGTCCTTCCTCGCTGGAAGTTGTGGTGACTCCCTTCTTCCGTTTCTCCCGACCCTTCCTCTCTGGAGGTGGAGTGACTCCGTTCAGTTTCTCCTGGCCCTTCCTCACTGGAGGTTGTGGTGACTCCCTACTGTTGATTCTCCCAGCCCTTCCTCGCTGGAGGTTGTGGTGACTCCCTTCTTCCGTTTCTCCCGGCCCTTCCTCGCTGGAGGTTGCAGTGACTCCCTTCTTCCATTTCTCCCAGCCCTTCCTAGTTGGAGGTTGTGGTGACTCCCTTTTTCCATTTCTCCCAGCCCTTCCTCGCTGGAGGTTGTGGTAAACTGTCGTTTCTCTCGGCCCTTCCTCACTGGAGGTTGTAGTGACTCCCTTCTTCCATTTCTCCCGGCCCTTCCTCGCGGGAGGTTGGAGTGACTCCTGTGGAGACACGGGGGTCAGTGGGTGCTCTCTGGGATTAGAATGTCCATGCCTCAGAGCTTCCAGGGCTACTTACTCCAATCCAGCAGCACCCCGCTTTTGGCGGGCACCCACCGAGACTGGAATAACGCCAGATTTAGGAAGCTGTCTGAGGTCTGCAAAGTCTGTAGCCAGGTGACCAAATTGTCCCAACCTGGGTTTCTTCCTTAAGTAGTCTCTGGTATGATGATATGATATAATCCTGGCAGCCGGAGTCGAAATCCCTAGACTGCAGTTATGGTCTCGAATTGGAATCGGAGCCCCTAGATCAGACCTGGGCAACGGGCGGCCCGCGGGCCACATCCGGCCCGCCTGCTCTTTGTGACCGGCCCGCCCGTCTTCAGCCGGTGCAGTGGAGCCGGGCTGCAGCATGCCGAGTAGGGAGAGATCCTGTGCAGGTCCGCACAGTCAGTGCAGGAGAAGGAGCAGCACAGCAGAGCAGACGGAATAATTCATCTTCCAGGACCTGCGATGATGTCACGCCCATGTGACTGTGTGGGAGGAGACAGGAATTGCCGGGGAGAAAGCAAGACATGCTGAATGCTGAAAGAGATGTGGACACATGATGACTGGTAATAAGAAAAGAGGGGACATGAGGGGGAGGGGGGCTGCAGGGTGAGTGCATATGAGGGAAGATGGAGCTGCAGGGTGAGTGCATATGAGGGAAGATGGAGCTACAGGGTGAGTGCATATGAGGGCTGCAGACTGACAAAAGGATGTGAAGGGGTGCAGAGTGTTTGAGAGGGGTAAGTTGGGGGTACAGGCAGGGTGAGATATGTGGGCAGGGTGTGTGACATATGGGGGTGTAGTGTGTGTGATATGGGGGTGCAGGCTGTATGGGGTGTAGTGTGTGTGATATGGGGGTGCAGGCTGTATGGGGTGTAGTGTGTGTGATATGGGGGTGCAGGTGTAGTATATTACAGGTGTGCTATATGGAGGTGTATATAGTGGTGTAGTATATGGGGGTATAGTGATGTAGTATATTACAGGTGTGCTATATGGAGGTGTATATAGTGGTGTAGTATATGGGGGTATAGTGATGTAGTATATTACAGGTGTGCTATATGGAGGTGTAGTATATTACAGGTGTGCTATATGGAGGTGTAGTATATTACAGGTGTGCTATATGGAGGTGTAGTATATTACAGGTGTGCTATATGGAGGTGTAGTATATTACAGGTGTGCTATATGGAGGTGTAGTATATTACAGGTGTACTATATGGAGGTGTAGTATATTACAGGTGTGCTATATGGAGGTGTAGTATATTACAGGTGTGCTATATGGAGGTGTAGTATATTACAGGTGTGCTATATGGAGGTGTAGTATATTACAGGTGTGCTATATGGAGGTGTAGTATATTACAGGTGTGCTATATGGAGGTGTAGTATATTACAGGTGTGCTATATGGAGGTGTAGTATATTACAGGTGTGCTATATGGAGGTGTAGTATATTACAGGTGTGCTATATGGAGGTGTAGTATATTACAGGTGTGCTATATGGAGGTGTAGTATATTACAGGTGTACTATATGGAGGTGTAGTATATTACAGGTGTGCTATATGGAGGTGTAGTATATTACAGGTGTGCTATATGGAGGTGTAGTATATTACAGGTGTGCTATATGGAGGTGTAGTATATTACAGGTGTGCTATATGGAGGTGTAGTATATTACAGGTGTGCTATATGGAGGTGTAGTATATTACAGGTGTGCTATATGGAGGTGTAGTATATTACAGGTGTGCTATATGGAGGTGTAGTATATTACAGGTGTGCTATATGGAGGTGTAGTATATTACAGGTGTGCTATATGGAGGTGTAGTATATTACAGGTGTGCTATATGGAGGTGTAGTATATTACAGGTGTGCTATATGGAGGTGTAGTATATTACAGGTGTGCTATATGGAGGTGTAGTATATTACAGGTGTGCTCTATGGAGGTGTATATTACAGGTGTGCTCTATGGAGGTGTAGTATATTACAGGTGTGCTATATGGAGGTGTAGTATATTACAGGTGTGCTATATGGAGGTGTATATTACAGGTGTGCTCTATGGAGGTGTAGTATATTACAGGTGTGCTATATGGAGGTGTAGTATATTACAGGTGTGCTATATGGAGGTGTAGTATATTACAGGTGTGCTATATAGGGGTGTAGTGATGTAGTATATTACAGGTGTGCTATATGGAGGTGTAGTATATTACAGGTGTGCTATATAGGGGTGTAGTGATGTAGTATATTACAGGTGTGCTATATGGAAGTGTAGTATATTACAGGTGTGCTATATAGGGGTGTAGTGATGTAGTATATTACAGGTGTGCTATATGGAGGTGTAGTATATTACAGGTGTGCTATATGGAGGTGTAGTATATTACAGGTGTGCTATATGGAGGTGTAGTATATTACAGGTGTGCTATATTGAGGTGTAGTATATTACAGGTGTGCTATATTGAGGTGTAGTATATTACAGGTGTGCTATATGGAGGTGTAGTATATTACAGGTGTGCTATATAGGGGTGTAGTGATGTAGTATATTACAGGTGTGCTATATGGAGGTGTAGTATATTACAGGTGTGCTATATTGAGGTGTAGTATATTACAGGTGTGCTATATTGAGGTGTAGTATATTACAGGTGTATATAGGGGTGTAGTGATGTAGTATATTACAGGTGTATATAGGGGTGTAGTGATGTAGTATATTACAGGTGTACTATATGGAGTTGTAGTATATTACAGGTGTGCTATATGGAGGTGTAGTATATTACAGGTGTGCTATATGGAGGTGTATATTACAGGTGTGCTATATGGAGGTGTAGTATATTACAGGTGTGCTATATGGAGGTGTAGTATATTACAGGTGTGCTATATGGAGGGGTAGTATATTACAGGTGTGCTATATGGAGGTGTAGTATATTACAGGTGTGCTATATTGAGGTGTAGTATATTACAGGTGTGCTATATAGGGGTGTAGTGATGTAGTATATTACAGGTGTGCTATATGGAGGTGTAGTATATTACAGGTGTGCTATATAGGGGTGTAGTGATGTAGTATATTACAGGTGTGCTATATGGAGGTGTAGTATATTACAGGTGTGCTATATTGAGGTGTAGTATATTACAGGTGTACTATATGGAGGTGTAGTATATTACAGGTGTGCTATATTGAGGTGTAGTATATTACAGGTGTAGTATATGGGGTGTAGTGATGTAGTATATTACAGGTGTATATAGGGGTGTAGTGATGTAGTATATTACAGGTGTATATAGGGGTGTAGTGATGTAGTATATCACAGGTGTATATAGGGGTGTAGTGATGTAGTATATTACAGGTGTACTATATGGGATGTAGTGATGTAGTATATTACAGGTGTACTATATGGGATGTAGTGATGTAGTATATTACAGGTGTGCTATATGGAGGTGTAGTATATTACAGGTGTAGTATATGGGGTGTACTGATGTAGTATATTACAGGTGTATATAGGGGTGTAGTGATGTAGTATATTACAGGTGTATATAGGGGTGTAGTGATGTAGTATATCACAGGTGTATATAGGGGTGTAGTGATGTAGTATATTACAGGTGTATATAGGGGTGTAGTGATGTAGTATATCACAGGTGTATATAGGGGTGTAGTGATGTAGTATATTACAGGTGTACTATATGGGATGTAGTGATGTAGTATATTACAGGTGTACTATATGGGATGTAGTGATGTAGTATATTACAGGTGTACTATATGGGATGTAGTGATGTAGTATATTACAGGTGTGCTATATGGAGGTGTAGTATATTACAGGTGTAGTATATGGGGTGTAATGATGTAGTATATCGGAGGTGTATTATATAGTGGTGTAGTATAATACAGGTGTATATGGGGGTGTAGTATATTACAGGTATATGGAGGGAGTGTAGTATAATACAGGTATAGTATATAGGGGTGTAGTGATGTAGTTTATTACAGGTGTAGTATATGGAGGGGGTGTAGTGATGTAGTATAATACAGGTGTAGTATATGGGGGGTGTAGTGGTGTAGTTTATTACAGGTGTAGTATATGGAGGGGGTGTAGTGATGTAGTATAATACAGGTGTAGTATATGGGGGGTGTAGTGGTGTAGTTTATTACAGGTGTAGTATATGGAGGGGGTGTAGTGATGTAGTATAATACAGGTGTAGTATATGGGGGGTGTAGTGATGTAGTTTATTACAGGTGTAGTATATGGAGGGGGTGTAGTGATGTAGTATAATACAGGTGTAGTATATGGGGGGTGTAGTGATGTAGTTTATTACAGGTGTAGTATATGGAGGGGGTGTAGTGATGTAGTATATTGGGTAGAACTGAGGTAATTATATTAGTCCGGCCCTCTAAACCAATCCCAATTTCTCATGCGGCCCCATGGGAAAATTAATTGCCCACCCCTGCCCTAGATTGAAGCCATGTAGCCAAGTGATCCTCTAGTCGGAGCCAAAGTCCCTAGACCGAGTCCACAAGGCATCCTGGTTCTGATCCCCTAGCCAGCTCCTAAGAGCTTAGACTGGATCATGCAACATCCATCAACACCTGTTGACTCCAAGAAGTCCCCTTTCATAGCCCGCGCTCCTTCCCTTAGGATATACTGTGCCCTTATCGGATTGGTTTTACAAGGTTGCTTCTCTTATTGGATGAATTTCAAGCTGCATGGATAATGTTCATTTAAAATGATGTGGACAGAAAGACTGAGGATATTTACATGTAGTCTGCAATCCACAACTAGGCAATAGCCACTGAGGTAATTTACATTAGATTAGCAATATACAACTACATTGCAATGAATGCTCAGAAGGGTCTGGCAGAAATAATAGTTTAGCAAGCATGAGTTAACACACAGAAGAACAATACATCTGGCTAATGTAAGAAATTTAACCCATGACACACATTGAAAAAGTCTGTGTGGTCACATTCCTCCCCCTTCTTAATTAGCCAGATGGGTAAAAGGCTGAATCTTGACGAGGTTTGTTGTTGATGGGACGGCCAGACGTGGTAGTCCTCTGATCACCCTTCTCCTCTTGACGGCATTGTCCTTTTTAATGGTGAGGTCAGCAACAGAGGATCGCATCTATACACCTCCCCCAGGTTGAGCAGCCATATTGCGGACAAACACTAAGGTGGGGTCCATGAGTTGGGCTTGCATAAATTTCTTACTATCAATCTTTCCCTAGTCAATAGCCACAGTCTGGTTAGGCTTACTCATGGTTGTTGGCTCAGAGGTGGATGATGGAGACTGGGAATGTGAATAATCCTTGTAAAAGATGTTAGAAAGATCCACATCAGGGTCCTGCTTGGCTTTGAAGTGGGTGATGGCTGCTACAAACTGGCTGGATAGTCCTTGTCCTAGGTCATACTCCAAAATAACTGGTGTGAGCAGGTAATCCACAAGCCCCACTTCCACTTCCCTCTGGGTGGTATCCGAAACAACAGGCTTGGTGGAGCCATCCATGAACCCCACTTCAACTTCCTCCTGGTTAGTCCCCGAAACAACAGGTGTGGGGAGGCTATCCATAAACTCCATATGGACCTCTTCCTGGTTAGACCACAAAATAACAGGTGTGGGGACGGTGTCCATAAGCTCCACATCAGCCTTGCTCTGGTCAGTCTCCACAATGACCGGTATGGGGAGGCTGTTCACAAGTCTCACGTTGATCACTTCCTGGTTGGTCCCCAAAATACCAGGTGTGGGGAGGCTGTCCACAAGTCCCACATCAACCTCTCCCTGGTCATGTCCCAAATAACTGGTGTGGGGACGGTTTCCATAAGCTCCACATCGACCTCTCCCTAATCGGTACTTAGGTCCAACTGCACACATGCCAGAGGAATGTCTGAGCGCTGGCCCTCAGCCAGGGAGATGGATAATTGGGAATCTGGTAAATGGTCTTCTGGGGAAACAATAACTGAGCTTACCAGGGTAATGGAGGAACCAGTGTCTCGTAGTCCCTGGCTCTGTATGTGTGACGCCCTGGGCAAGCCAGGGGTCACAGGTCATAACACCATCACACCCTACACCCCGGATAGGTACACCAAAGCTACACAAAAATCCTTGTTGCCTTCCTCCAGGGGCTGATGTCCACACCAGGGGGTGGGCCAGGCGGTTGGCTCCGCCCACCGAGGAGTTCACAGCCCTGGAGGCGGGAAAAACCGGGCAGATAGAGTTTGGAGTTTGAAGAGAGAAGAGGTTAGGGAGAGAGAGAGAGAGGAAGGAGAAGGAGGACAGTGAGAGTAGTGACAGAGAAAGTGACAGTCGAGAAAGCCTGAAGTTGGTCCGGGTGTGTGCCCCGGACTGAGAACAGCAAGGTCAGCAGACGGCGGTGACTCTCTGCAGGAGAGGCTACTTGGAGGTTGCCGAAAGGACCGTGGACGGGTGGTGGCCCGGCGGTACCGGAGCGGTATACGAAGAGAAGCCAGCACCATTGGCAGGGGCCTTTCGGATCCCGGCAAGGCTAGGAGTCGCCGTGAATTTGCCAAATCCGTCAGTGAAGGGGACCTCCGGGTCTCCCAACAACCAAGTCCCGATTGAAGGCAACAGTCCGACCGTTAGAGAGAGACACCGCCACCGCCAAGGCACCAGTTTCTCAGGGCCAGCGCCTGCGGGCAAAGAGGGGCTCCTCCGGCACATATCCAAACCGGGGAGCGGGTAACCGGTGGGAACCCATCGCTACCAACATAGACTTAGGTGCAGGAAAAGGGACTGTCGCCGTCAACTACCGGGGAAAAGCAACAGCAGCCGTCCGTGGGAACCGTCTTTCCAGCCGTGTGTTTTGCCGAGAACTGTGTCACCGTCTCAGGCTGAGTGAGTACCACCGTGCCGTGAGGCACAGCGCTGCCCCCGCGTCCCTGCACCTGACCAAGCCCTGCACCGGCCCCGCCATCCCTCATCCCCCAACTCATCACTGGGCCCCGGGACAACCACCCCCTACCCACGGAGGGGAGAACTAACAACTTTGCTGCTCCCTGTCACCGCTCCCGGGATTCCCATACAGAGCAGCGGTGGTGTTCCTACAATCACCACAACCGTGGGTGGCGTCACGGACAATAAACTATCCCAAAAATCAAACCCCTTTCACTCACTGGCGAGGAGCACCGCTCGAGTCCCCGGGATCCGGCCCATCGCTCGAGCCACCGAGCAGCAGCAGGCCGCAGCAGCGGCAGCCAGACCCGAGAAGTGGGAGAGCGCAGTGTCGCCTCCTCCGCCCGCGACAACTTGGCGTCACGAACAGGATCTTACCGCTCTGCCGTCTGGTAGAGGTGCGCCTTGTTACCGCCGGAGGTGTCCGGCCAGAATATTTCAGAAGCCGCCATCTTTGGCGCGAAAAGTTCCCGCTCGAGCGTCTCCTCGAGTAGTGGAGGCGCGAAGGCCAAAACCCCGCCCCGATAGAGGAGGGGCCGAAAAGAGGCTAAGGGGGACGAAATGGCGACTGAGTGCATGTGAGGTGGCTACAAAAGCAGGGACGCCAGGACCCTGTGGCCATCTTGTTGCTAGTTCCTGGAAAGCACGACTGCCGAGATGTCCGCTCCAGCTAATAACAGCGAGACCCCCGCACCCGGCACGGCGATGTGGTTGAGGGACCGGACCGTCCCGCTGAGTAATCGTCTGCAGGCCCACATGCAACTCCTCCTGGAGGAGTGGGAGACCGACATGGCGGACGTGGTGGCTGCTATGTGGAGACGCGAGGTGGAAGAGGATTTGGAGGAGCGGGTAAGAGACCCAAGCCCCTGTATTCCTGAGGGATCGGCCATTGGAGCTGAGGAGCCCGGCCGGCTTCCGCTCACCCTGCCTCTCTCCCCGCTACCCGTGCTAGCTGCTGCCGCTCCGCCATTAGGCCTGCTACCTGCCCAACCGGTAGCGATACCCTGCCAAGCCGCCCCGGCGGACCAGCCGGCTGCAGACGTCCAGGACGTCTCGGAAGTACACCAGGGGGAACCGCTAGGACCGCGGCCCCTTAACAGAATGGTGCCAGAAGTCCCGGTAGTGACTGTGCCGGACCCCGAGCCCGGGACCGTGGCCTGGATGAAGGACCGGGTGATTCAATTCCACCAGCGTCAGCAGGATCAGATCTTCCGGATGATGGAGCAGTGGACCAACGAGGTGGAGATGCTGATTACAACTGCCCCGATGTACGGAGGGGGAATAGATGTAACAGAGTCGACTGGTGACCCACGTCCCTATGTCCTACCAGGACCGGCCGCTGCGGCTGAGGGGCCCGGCCTGGTCTCGGCCTATGCATCACCCTTGCCATTACTTATGGGGCGCCTCAGTGTAAACTCGCCTGATCTGCTGCTCCGTGCTACCGCAGAAGGGTCTGAAGTGCTGGATGCTGGAAACCAGGAGGCTGCGGCAGCTGGCGGTAACCCGCCTGACGCAGGAACAAGAGATGATGACTCCGGCCCCAGCCCCGGGTCCGCTGCTGAGTTTGAAGAGGCAAGTGAGCGTTCCCGCTATGTAGGAGACCCAGTGGTTTTCCATACCCCGCGTACCGGTGGAAATGGGTACCGGGTACCCCTGTCACAGCAGGCATGTCAGTGCATGTTTGATATGCTGGTGGAGGGGGATGGATCCGCCTTAGCTGAGGACTCTGAGTGATGGCAGCGGAGCACCGTTGCACCGTCCCCGTTGGGACCACCAGTTTGAAAGTTTTGAAAGAGAAAAATGAAAGTGATCAACTGATGGAGTAACCTGATTGTCAGCACCGTGATTGGAACCGGCCGTTACCGGCATTGTTGTCCCCGTGGGGACCGATTGAAGTTGTTTGCATAGGGAACTCTCTATGGACAAGCCCGTGAACTTGCAGGGCAACCACAAACGTTAAGTGGCATGTAAATAAAATATTTTTGTTGCAGCACCGTTACCGCCTCCGGAGAGGCAGGTTGGAGAGAGGGCCCGCAGTAGAGCAGGCTGGGGCCCAGCCACCACAGGAACCGGTGGCTACCCTCTGGAGGGGAAGGACAGATCCCGCTCGGGTAACTGGTTCAGGACTGGGGTCAAGGGGTGCTGCCTGTTTCTTATAGGCAGCATCAGGGCCAGGTTACTTGGGTGGGAGAGAGCGGCAGCAGCAACCGTTTAAAATGTTCCGTAACGTTTAAGTACCATACCTCCCGCTGTGGGATGATGTTTTTCTAACTGTTCAATTGTTTACCTTTTTCAGAAAAATAAAACCGGTGTTGGACGGGCAGCCCGCGGACGGTCTGCATTTTGCTAAGGGGGAATGTGACGCCCTGGACAAGCCAGGGGTCACAGGTCATAACACCATCACACCCTACACCCCGGATAGGTACACCAAAGCTACACAAAAATCCTTGTTGCCTTCCTCCAGGGGCTGATGTCCACACCAGTGGGTGGGCCAGGCGGTTGGCTCCGCCCACCGAGGAGTTCACAGCCCTGGAGGCGGGAAAAACCGGGCAGATAGAGTTTGGAGTTTGAAGAGAGAAGAGGTTAGGGAGAGCGAGAGAGAGGAAGGAGAAGGAGGACAGTGAGAGTAGTGACAGAGAAAGTGACAGTCGAGAAAGCCTGAAGTTGGTCCGGGTGTGTGCCCCGGACTGAGAACAGCAAGGTCAGCAGACGGCGGTGACTCTCTGCAGGAGAGGCTACTTGGAGGTTGCTGAAAGGACCGTGGACGGGTGGTGGCCCGGCGGTACCGGAGCGGTATACGAAGAGAAGCCAGCACCATTGGCAGGGGCCTTTCGGATCCCGGCAAGGCTAGGAGTCGCCGTGAATTTGCCAAATCCGTCAGTGAAGGGGACCTCCGGGTCTCCCAACAACCAAGTCCCGATTGAAGGCAACAGTCCGACCGTTAGAGAGAGACACCGCCACCGCCAAGGCACCAGTTTCTCAGGGCCAGCGCCTGCGGGCACAGAGGGGCTCCTCCGGCACATATCCAAACCGGGGAGCGGGTAACCGGTGGGAACCCATCGCTACCAACATAGACTTAGGTGCAGGAAAAGGGACCGTCACCGTCAACTACCGGGGAAAAGCAACAGCAGCCGTCCGTGGGAACCGTCTTTCCAGCCGTGTGTTTTGCCGAGAACTGTGTCACCGTCTCAGGCTGAGTGAGTACCACAGTGCCGTGAGGCACAGCGCTGCCCCCGCGTCCCTGCACCCCACCAAGCCCTGCACCGGCCCCGCCATCCCTCATCCTCCAACTCATCACTGGGTCCCGGGACAACCACCCCCTACCCACGGAGGGGAGAACTAACAACTTTGCTGCTCCCTGTCACCGCTCCTGGGATTCCCATACAGAGCAGCGGTGGTGTTCCTACAATCACCACAACCGTGGGTGGCGTCACGGACAATAAACTATCCCAAAAACCAAACCCCTTTCACTCACTGGCGAGGAGCGCCGCTCGAGTCCCCGGGATCCGGCCCATCGCTCGAGCCACCGAGCAGCAGCAGGCCGCAGCAGCAGCGGCAGCCGGACCCGAGCAGTGGGAGAGCGCAGCGTCCCCTCCTCCGCCCGCGACATATGTCACAGACCTTGTCCGACTGAGCTGCCAGATGGGCTCCAAGCATGGGGCCTCGGTTTTGGAGACAATCTTTATACAGTTAGGTCCAGAAATCTTTGGACAGTGACACAATCTTCGCGAGTTGGGCTCTGCATGCCACCACATTGGATTTGAAATGAAACCTCTACAACAGAATTCAAGTGCAGATTGTAACGTTTAATTTGAAGGTTTGAACAAAAATATCTGATAGAAATTGTAGGAATTGTCACATTTCTTTACAAACACTCCACATTTTAGGAGGTCAAAAGTAATTGGACAAATAAACCAAACCCAAAAAAAAATTTTTTATTTTCAATATTTTGTTGCGAATCCTTTGGAGGCAATCACTGCCTTAAGTCTGAAACCCATGGACATCACCAAACGCTGGGTTTCCTCCTTCTTAATGCTTTGCCAGGCCTTTACAGCCGCAGCCTTCAGGTCTTGCTTGTTTGTGGGTCTTTCCGTCTTAAGTCTGGATTTGAGCAAGTGAAATGCATGCTCAATTGGGTTAAGATCTGGTGATTGACTTGGCCATTGCAGAATGTTCCACTTTTTTGCACTCATGAACTCCTGGGTAGCTTTGGCTGTATGCTTGGGGTCATTGTCCATCTGTACTATGAAGCGCCGTCCGATCAACTTTGCGGCATTTGGCTGAATCTGGGCTGAAAGTATATCCCGGTACACTTCAGAATTCATCCGGCTACTCTTGTCTGCTGTTATGTCATCAATAAACACAAGTGACCCAGTGCCATTGAAAGCCATGCATGCCCATGCCATCACGTTGCCTCCACCATGTTTTACAGAGGATGTGGTGTGCCTTGGATCATGTGCCGTTCCCTTTCTTCTCCACACTTTTTTCTTCCCATCATTCTGGTACAGGTTGAGCTTTGTCTCATCTGTCCATAGAATACTTTTCCAGAACTGAGCTGGCTTCATGAGGTGTTTTTCAGCAAATGTAACTCCGGCCTGTCTATTTTTGGAATTGATGAATGGTTTGCATCTAGATGTGAACCCTTTGTATTTACTTTCATGGAGTCTTCTCTTTACTGTTGACTTAGAGACAGATACACCTACTTCACTGAGAGTGTTCTGGACTTCAGTTGATGTTGTGAACGGGTTCTTCTTCACCAAAGAAAGTATGCGGCGATCATCCACCACTGTTGTCATCCGTGGACGCCCAGGCCTTTTTGAGTTCCCAAGCTCACCAGTCAATTCCTTTTTTCTCAGAATGTACCCGACTGTTGATTTTGCTACTCCAAGCATGTCTGCTATCTCTCTGATGGATTTTTTCTTTTTTTTCAGCCTCAGGATGTTCTGCTTCACCTCAATTGAGAGTTCCTTAGACCGCATGTTGTCTGGTCACAGCAACAGCTTCCAAATGCAAAACCACACACCTGTAATCAACCCCAGACCTTTTAACTACTTCATTGATTACAGGTTAACGAGGGAGACGCCTTCAGAGTTAATTGCAGCCCTTAGAGTCCCTTGTCCAATTACTTTTGGTCCCTTGAAAAAGAGGAGGCTATGCATTACAGAGCTATGATTCCTAAACCCTTTCTCCGATTTGGATGTGAAAACTCTCATATTGCAGCTGGGAGTGTGCACTTTCAGCCCATATTATATATAGAATTGTATTTCTGAACATGTTTTTGTAAACAGCTAAAATAACAAAACTTGTGTCACTGTCCAAATATTTCTGGACCTAACTGTATGTCCAAGGCACCCACATGTATAACAGCGCCATAGATTGGGCGAGTCACAGGCCCTGTTGGTAGTCCTTTGTTTTGGTGCAGATTCTGCTGGGTAGCGGGACCATCCTTCTCGAGCAGCTGGTGTTAGCAGTACGGCAGCTGGAATCCCATAAACATATTCCAGAACACAAGCCCTCTCTTCTCTTGAGGATTTAGGCCCCAATGCAGCCAACAACTCTGTGGCTTGGGCCATTTGGGACCAAGTTGATTCCCGATTGTCACTAGATCCATGATGTGGCACATAGTTTAAATCCTCTGGGTCAATATCAACGGGGTCCTCATCGTCCTTTGCATCATTCTGGGCATCCCAATGGACTAATTTCCGGATCAAGTCCGACCGAGTGTCAGTGTTCCTGTAGTCAATCTTTCGCCTCTGGCACAGATCCTGTAGCATCCATTTACTGCAGCAGTCGTAACTCCTCTCTGGTCCTTGTCCCATGGCTGAGCTGGTGGGGTTGGACATGGCAGTGTCCGAAACCTGAATGCCTCCACTATGGCCTGCTGGGTATGCTTATGTGCCTCCCTAGTTGTTGAGCCCTGGATGGTGTCCACGAACAGTGTCCATGATAAACCAGGCTGAGTAGTATCCCACTGCTGCCACCAATTGTGGAGACACGGGGCTCAGTGGGTGCTCTCATCCACTAAAACCCGCCGCCTTTAGAAAGACAGCGTGGCTCAGGGCTCATCCCAACTGAACGCCGGCCTCCTTAACCGTGGGCGTAACACTACTCAGACAACACAGGGTGAGGGAACCACAATAATTAGACTTTATTGGATCCCCAAACAATTAACTGCACATAACACATAACCAGCAAAACACACAAATGTAACAGGCAACAGAGTCTCCCCCTTCCGCTGGCTCACCAGGGATTAGAATGTCCATGCCTCAGAGGTTCCAGGGCTACTTACTCCAATCCAGCAGCACCCAGCTTTTGGCGGGCACCCACCGAGAATGGAATAACGCCAGATTTAGGAAGCTGTCTGAGGTCTGCAAAGTCTGTACCAGGTGACTGGATTGTCCCAACCTGGGTTTCTTCTTTAAGTAGTCTCTGGTTTGATGATATAATCCTGGCAGCCAGAGTCGAAATCCCTAGACTGTGGTTATGGTCTCCAATCGGAACCGGAGTCCCTAGATTGAAGCCATGTAGCCAAGTGATCCTCTAGTCCAGGGGTGGGCAATTCATTTTCCCATGGGGTCGCATGAGAAGTTGGGATGGTTTTAGAGGGCTGGACTAATATAATTAACTCGGTTCTACATACATATAAACATATACACACACACACACACGTGTATATATATATATATATACAGTTAGGTCCAGAAATATTTGGACAGTGACACAATTTTCGCGAGTTGGGCTCTGCATGCCACCACATTGGATTTGAAATGAAATCTCTACAACAGAATTCAAGTGCAGATTGTAACGTTTAATTTGAAGGTTTGAACAAAAATATCTGATAGAAATTGTAGGAATTGTACACATTTCTTTACAAACACTCCACATTTTAGGAGGTCAAAAGTAATTGGACAAATAAACCAAACCCAAAAAAAAATTTTTAGTTTCAATATTTTGTTGCGAATCCTTTGGAGGCAATCACTGCCTTAAGTCTGGAACCCATGGACATCACCAAACGCTGGGTTTCCTCCTTCTTAATGCTTTGCCAGGCCTTTACAGCCGCAGCCTTCAGGTCTTGCTTGTTTGTGGGTCTTTCCGTCTTAAGTCTGGATTTGAGCAAGTGAAATGCATGCTCAATTGGGTTAAGATCTGGTGATTGACTTGACCATTGCAGAATGTTCCACTTTTTTGCACTCATGAACTCCTGGGTAGCTTTGGCTGTATGCTTGGGGTCATTGTCCATCTGTACTATGAAGTGCCGTCCGATCAACTTTGCGGCATTTGGCTGAATCTGGGCTGAAAGTATATCCCGGTACACTTCAGAATTCATCCGGCTACTCTTGTCTGCTGTTATGTCATCAATAAACACAAGTGACCCAGTGCCATTGAAAGCCATGCATGCCCATGCCATCACGTTGCCTCCACCATGTTTTACAGAGGATGTGGTGTGCCTTGGATCACGTTCCCTTTCTTCTCCAAACTTTTTTCTTCCCATCATTCTGGTACAGGTTGATCTTTGTCTCATCTGTCCATAGAATACTTTTCCAGAACTGAGCTGGCTTCATGAGGTGTTTTTCAGCAAATGTAACTCTGGCCTGTCTATTTTTGGAATTGATGAATGGTTTACATCTAGATGTGAACCCTTTGTATTTACTTTCATGGAGTCTTCTCTTTACTGTTGACTTAGAGACAGATACACCTACTTCACTGAGAGTGTTCTGGACTTCAGTTGATGTTGTGAACGGGTTCTTCTTCACCAAAGAAAGTATGCGGCGATCATACACCACTGTTGTCATCCGTGGACGCCCAGGCCTTTTTGAGTTCCCAAGCTCACCAGTCAATTCCTTTTTTCTCAGAATGTACCCGTCTGTTGATTTTGCTACTCCAAGCATGTCTGCTATCTCTCTGATGAATTTTTTCTTTTTTTTCAGCCTCAGGATGTTCTGCTTCACCTCAATTGAGAGTTCCTTAGACCGCATGTTGTCTGGTCACAGCAACAGCTTCCAAATGCAAAACCACACACCTGTAATCAACCCCAGACCTTTTAACTACTTCATTGATTACAGGTTAATGAAGGAGACGCCTTCAGAGTTAATTGCAGCCCTTAGAGTCCCTTGTCCAATTACTTTTGGTCCCTTGAAAAAGAGGAGGCTATGCATTACAGAGCTATGATTCCTAAACCCTTTCTCCGATTTTGATGTGAAAACTCTCATATTGCAGCTGGGAGTGTGCACTTTCAGCCCATATTATATATATAATTGTATTTCTGAACATGTTTTTGTAAACAGCTAAAATAACAAAACTTGTGTCACTGTCCAAATATTTCTGGACCTAACTGTATATATATATATATATATATATATATATACAGTGCCTACAAGTAGTATTCAACCCCCTGCAGATTTTGCAGGTTTGATAAGATGCAAATAAGTTAGAGCCTGCAAACTTCAAACAAGAGCAGGATTTATTAACAGATGCATAAATCTTACAAACCAACAAGTTATGTTGCTCAGTTAAATTTTAATAAATTTTCAACATAAAAGTATGGGTCAATTATTATTCAACCCCTAGGTTTAATATTTTGTGGAATAACCCTTGTTTGCAATTACAGCTAATAATCGTCTGTTATAAGACCTGATCAGGCCGGCACAGGTCTCTGGAGTTATCTTGGCCCACTCCTCCATGCAGATCTTCTCCAAGTTATCTAGGTTCTTTGGGTGTCTCATGTGGACTTTAATCTTGAGCTCCTTCCACAAGTTTTCAATTGGGTTAAGGTTAGGAGACTGACTAGGCCACTGCAACACCTTGATTTTTTTCTCTCTTGAACCAGGCCTTGGTTTTCTTGGCTGTATGCTTTGGGTCGTTGTCTTGTTGGAAGATGAAATGACGACCCATCTTAAGATCCTTGATGGAGGAGCGGAGGTTCTTGGCCAAAATTTCCAGGTAGGCCGTGCTATCCATCTTCCCATGGATGCGGACCAGATGGCCAGGCCCCTTGGCTGAGAAACAGCCCCACAGCATGATGCTGCCACCACCATGCTTGACTGTAGGGATGGTATTCTTGGGGTCGTATGCAGTGCCATCCAGTCTCCAAACGTCACGTGTGTGGTTGGCACCAAAGATCTCGATCTTGGTCTCATCAGACCAGAGAACCTTTGAATCAGTCTGTCTCAGAGTCCTCCAAGTGATCATGAGCAAACTGTAGACGAGCCTTGACATGACGCTTTGAAAGTAAAGGTACCTTACGGGCTCGTCTGGAACGGAGACCATTGCGGTAGAGTACGTTACTTATGGTATTGACTGAAACCAATGTCCCCACTGCCATGAGATCTTCCCGGAGCTCCTTCCTTGTTGTCCTTGGGTTAGCCTTGACTCTTCGGACAAGCCTGGCCTCGGCACGGGTGGAAACTTTCAAAGGCTGTCCAGGCCGTGGAAGGCTAACAGTAGTTCCATAAGCTTTCCACTTCCGGATGATGCTCCCAACAGTGGAGACAGGTAGGCCCAACTCCTTGGAAAGGGTTTTGTACCCCTTGCCAGCCTTGTGACCCTCCACGATCTTGTCTCTGATGGCCTTGGAATGCTCCTTTGTCTTTCCCATGTTGACCAAGTATGAGTGCTGTTCACAAGTTTGGGGAGGGTCTTAATTAGTCAGAAAAGGCTGGAAAAAGAGATAATTAATCCAAACATGTGAAGCTCATTGTTCTTTGTGCCTGAAATACTTCTTAATACTTTAGGGGAACCAAACAGAATTCTGGTGGATTGAGGGGTTGAATAATAAATGACCCTCTGAATAAACTTTTCACAATTTAAAAAAAAAAAAAAAGAAATAACATTCTTTTTTGCTGCATTTCACACTTCCAGGCTGATCTACAGTCCAAATGTCACAATGCCAAGTTACTTCCGAATGTGTAAACCTGCTAAATCTGCAGGGGGTTGAATACTACTTGTAGGCACTGTGTATATATATATATATATATATATATATATATATATATATATATATATACTTGGGGGGTTCCACTCACTTGCAGCGGTGCAGGGTAGCTTAGGCATACACAGGCAACACAGTCTTTCTCAAAACTGCAGCAGTTTATTAGTAGCCAACATAAACTGCCCTTCCAAAACACAATGAAGCCTCTCCTGGCTTAAAGGAAAAGGTAAACTAAACATCTTCACATACCGTGGGCTTCAAGTCCATTTAAATGTCCATAGTGAAGGTATGGCTGTCTCCCCAGGAGACACGGATTTCTGGTCAGTCTTTATAGCGGACCGCCGGCTCAGGTTTGGACACTACAAGTGTCAGAGTGGAGCTCCCTCAGCCTCCACACACTCAGTTCCAGATGGTTGAAGGCAACCCACGCTTCCTTAGGCAGGTTCCTTCCAGAGGCTCCAACCTCTCTGAGAATAGCAGCCTCTTTACCTGCCTGAGGCTGCTCCACACACTGCTTCACACTCACTGACAGCCTGCTAAATCAGACTGGACACACCCACAGGTGGAGGTCTGTGATTCTCTACACCTGCACAGCACACTGGATTAAAGGGAACCTGACCCTTATATGCAGAAAGAAGCCTTTGTGGAACTACAAGTTCCATAGCAACCTCTTCAGTTTAATATCGCAGGTACCTTCTCCACTGTGACATATAGCGACCATTTACCACATTGGTGGTCACTACCTCACATATCCCCCCCCTCTGTTCAAACTTGTAGGGTTGAACACTCAATACCCTACAGGGGCCCCGAGACAGGGCATCAGGGGCACCTTGCCCTACCAGTTGAGAGGGCCCTCTTTGACAACCTTGAGCTTCAGTTCTTGACATACCGTCTGTCACCAAACCCTTCACAGGAAACCCACGTCTCAGACATGGTCCCTGGTCAGACCTATCTCTCCATGACCGTCTCAAACGGTCAGTGTGGTAGTGAGACATTCTCTTAGTCGTAACTACCGTGCGGCTCGACCCTGCGCTATTCAGTCCACTAGAGGGGCTAATGTGTGGGTACATCATACCTGAGGTTCTGCCATAACTAGACCCTATGCATTCTCTGTTTGCAGATCAATATTGGGCTCTTCTAGGACATCTTCGTCCATTGCTCTGATTGTTCACTTTCTCAATGCCATCTTTGGCTAGAGACATGTCCCAAGCACCACTCTTTCCTTCGCACATTGCCTTAGCGGGCTTAGAGCCGTCAGAGTCTGTGCTACAGCCCGATGTATAATTAGGTCCTCTATAACCTTGGCTCCTGTTACTACAGGACCTGCTTCCTTTGCCATCTGAAGCAACACAGTCACCAGGTGAACCGCACTTCTTTGGGCCCTGACCCGAAAGCGGTCGCGACCTCACACTAACTTGACAAAGTTGTTCTGCAATCTTCTGTCTTTCAAGACTCAATTGCTTCATTTCTTCCAGGTATCCCAGGCGGTATTCTAGGAGAACTCGTATATTTGCAACACACTCCTTTGTTCCCACAATGACACAGGGAGCCATACCGACTTCACAGAGTATCCTGGCTTCATTATATATAGCAAGTCTTAAGGCCACTTTACACACAGTGATAAATCTGCGGCAGATCTGTGGTTGCAGTGAAATTGTGGACAATCAGTGGCAGGTTTGTGGCTGTGTACAAATGGAACAATATGTCCATGATTTCACTGCAACCAGATTTATCTCTGTGTGTGACGGGGCCTTTACTCTCGTCACACCGGACGTATCAACCATCTCCTGCATGACTCTTCCATTTCTGCCAATCAGCTTCTTGACCAGTTCTCCGGGCACTTGTATGACCTCTTCCACAAACTCCAGCAGCTTTCGAGCTGTCTTCACGGCTTCTGCAGTTTTCCCATAGATTCGGAATGTTCCACTATTTTCTTCCACTTCTACAGCTGTAACACCTGGAACCTTCCTGGCTTGCCGAATGTTACTTCTCAGCGCTCTTATTGCAAGCCCAATTAATGGTTTCTTCACAACCACCACTTCCTGAAACGCTGCGGCGAGCCGCTTCATATGCTCCAAGCGTCTGGTGTCTTCTTCCATCTTTGTAGAGATGAGCCACTTCGTGTGAAGACCCTGTAGGTGCAGGTCACTCAGGATAGCCACCCGCTTCTTTGTGACATCACTTACAGAGCACACCACCAACCGACAAGACTCTGGGAACCTTCCTGGCTTGCCGAATGTTACTTCTCAGCGCTCTTATTGCAAGCCCAATTAATGGTTTCTTCACAACCACCACTTCCTGAAACGCTGCGGCGAGCCGCTTCATATGCTCCAAGCGTCTGGTGTCTTCTTCCATCTTTGTAGAGATGAGCCACTTCGTGTGAAGACCCTGTAGGTGCAGGTCACTCAGGATAGCCACCCGCTTCTTTGTGACATCACTTACAGAGCACACCACCAACCGACAAGACTCTGGGGCAAAGTACACTTTATAGGCTCCTACGGCCGTCTTGAAGTTTTCATGTACCGCCTCACCGGCACAGGCTTTTCTCAAGTCTGCAGGGACTTCTACCATGCACGTAAAGACTGGCCGAATTTCTTTATCTGTAAGGCCATCGGACCGTTCCTTGGGTCTTCCACATCTATCCTCTTTTCTTATCACAGGCTCCACCTTTGGAGTTGCATTCTCCTCAGGTTTTTCCATAGCCTCAGAGCCTTTGAATTTTTCCCCATCTTTGACCTCCAGATTCTCAATCTTCTGAACCAAGTCCATCTTTATGGCCTCCATCTTGGTCTTACCAGTAAGTTCAGTTAAGCTCTCAGCTGCTGATGGGACTTCTGGGCCAGATTTCCCTACTTTAAGGGTTCTCTCAACTTCTGCAGCTTCAGCCATCTCTTGGGACTCTGCAGCATCTCCCTCAATTTCCTCTTGATTCTCTGCAACTCCAGAGGCTTTCTTGCACTCCATACCTTCAACCTCAGATTCTCTGGGGTCTACAACAGCTTTTGTGCCGTTTGCACTATTATTCACCCCAGCACTGGGTGGATCACTGGTCTGCTCACCATGACCTTTGTGGATTTTTCCTCCACCAACAGCCTCCAGGATTTCTTCTCCTATAACACTCTCACTCAACAGACCATCAGCTTCACACCAGGAAATCATGGTGGACATCACCACTTCTGTTTTGGTCGGCTCCTTTTCTGCATTTTCACCCTGCTGATTTCTGTCGTTACAATGTGTCAGTTCCAGCTCAGACTCATCTTTCTTTTGCATGATTTTTCTGTCCGACTCTACATTAGCGGTTGCTATCGGCAACGTGCCTTCCTCAACCTTCTTTGCATACTCAGATTCTGGAAGGGAATCCACCCTTTTGGCAGAAATACATGACACTGTCTCTACCTGGACCATATTGTCAGAGGTTGTAGCTCGCTCCGCCTCTCTACGCCTGTTGCACCTCCGGCGACGGGAGGTTTTCCCCTGTTCGCTCATCAGTACGTCACTGTACTCATTTGTCACGTCAGTAGAGTCAGTGTCTTTACTGGAGTCGTCACTCGCCCTGGTGTCCTGGACTGACCTGTTCCCACCTAACCAGGTGTTGGCTCCCTTTTCTGGAGCTCCCCCGTCACTAACGGTCATATTGTCATTTATTTTCTTACCCATCATGTCACTAAGTTGGGCAAGTCCACCTTTTTCTTTGCTCCCCCCTAACTTAGGACAGTCAACTTTAGGGGGTGCTATCTTCACCTTACCACACATAACCACCCCACAAGGACTCTTTTTAACCTCCCGCTGTGGTGGGGCTTCCTTTGGACCGTTCCGGCTCTTACACAAGTACCCGGACACTTCCCCCTGCTTCCACAAGTCCACAAATAGTTTAGAGTCCCAACCTATAATAATTGGGTGCTGTAAATCTGAAACTACACCAACATCATGAGAACCACTGTCCCTGGCTGTCTTAATGACCACGCTGGACATGGGGTATTCTTTATCATTATTGTGGGTGCAGTTGGCGTGGAACTTTCTTTCAGGAATCAGGTAGACATCAGATGTGGCCCTCACCAGGGTCACCAAACTCCGTGAGTCTACGAGTCCAGTTACAGATTCCCCATCCACTTCCACGGTACACAGACGTGGCCTATCGTCAGATGGGTGGTCTATACTGCAGACAGGACACTTGCAGCATGAACACCTCTGTGCTGGACTACTGTCCATATGCGCCACTGCGCCCTTTTCTATGGGATGCTCCACCCCCTTTTGGGCAACCCAGTCCCGAGAGGGTACATTCCATGGCCTTTCCAGGGAAAACTCATGTCCCAAACCACACAGTACCTCGGTGCCCCAGGTGTCCTTCTGGGCACCCTGTGTGCACAGGCCCCACAAGGGACTGTACCCACTTGTCCAGCGCCACCAAGTCCAGATGCTCTGCCAGCGACTCCTGTCGCCGCTGCAGCTCATTCTGCTTTACCTCCTGGCGGCCAGTCTCCTGCAGTCGCTGCTCACCGACCCGCACCAGGTACTTTAACAGTATCTCATCCACACAAGCTGATCCAGTCATGGTCACTCAGCTCCCACGGATCTTCGTGGACCCGCCGATCCACCGCAAGCCGCTTGAGTGCGCCGTCAACTTTCGTGGACCCGCCGATCCACTGCAAACAGCTTCGAAAATTGTTTTCGTGGACCCGCCGATCCACCGGCAACACTTCCTTGCAGTATGTAGACAGCAGAGAAAAAAAAACCTTCATGGACCCAGCTGATCCACAGAAACAACACCTCTGCAGTTGCTAGACGTGCTGCCTGGATTGCTGCCCGCATTCTCCACCATATGTAAGGTTGCACTCCGCAACCTGGGGGGTTCCACTCACTTGCAGCGATGCAGGGTAGCTTAGGCATACACAGGCAACACAGTTCTTTCTCAAAAATGCAGCAGTTTATTAGTAACCAACATAAACTGCCCTTCCAAAACACAATGAAGCCTCTCCTGGCTTAAAGAAAAAGGTAAACTAAACACCTTCACATACCGTGGGCTTCAAGTCCATTTAAATGTCCATAGTGAAGGTATAGCTGTCTCCCCAGGAGACACGGATTTCTGGTCAGTCTTTGTAGCGGACCGCCCGCTCAGGTTTGGACACTACGAGTGTCAGAGTGGAGCTCCCTCAGCCTCCACACACTCAGTTCCAGATGGTTGAAGGCAACCCACGCTTCCTTAGGCAGGTTCCTTTCAGAGGCTCCAACCTCTCTGAGAATAGCAGCCTCTTTACCTGCCTGAGGCTGCTCCTCATGCAGGGCTGCTCCACACACTGCTTCACACTCACTGACAGCCTGCTAAATCAGACTGGACACACCCACAGGTGGAGGTCTGTGATTCTCCAGACCTGCACAGCACACTGGCATTATTAAAGGGAACCTGACCCTTATATGCAGAAAGAAGCCTTTGTGGAACTACAAGTTCCATAGCAACCTCTTCAGTTTAATATCGCAGGTACCTTCTCCACTGTGACATATAGCGACCATTTACCACATTGGTGGTCGCTACCTCACAATATATATACACTGTGTGTATATAATATATATACACATACACACAATGTATACATACACACACACACAATCCCCATATACTACATCACTACACTCGCCACATACTACAGATCCCTATACACTACACCTGTAATAAACTACACCTCTATATACTATACCACTACATACTACATCACTACACCCCTATATATACCTGTAATATACTACATCACTACACCCCTATATACACCTGTAATATACTACAGCACTACACCCCTATATACACCTGTAATATACTACATCACTATATACTACACATGCAATAAACTGCACCACTACATCACTATATACTACACCTGTGATAACCTACATCACTACACCCCTATATACTACACTTGTATTATACTACACCCCTATATACACCTGTATTATACTACACCCCTATATACACCTATATTATACTACACCCCTATATACACCTGTGTTATACTACACCCCTATATACACCTGTGTTATACTACACCACTACATACACCTGTATTATAGTACACCCCTATATACACCTGTATAATACAGGTGTATATAGGGGTGTAGTGGTGTAGTATAATACAGGTGTATATAGGGGTGTAGTGGTGTAGTATAATACAGGTGTATATAGGGGTGTAGTGGTGTAGTATACTACAGGTGTATATAGGGGTGTGGTATAATACAGGTGTAGTATATAGTGGTGTAGTATAATACAGGTGCAGTATATAGTGGTGTAGTATAATACAGGTGTATAGAGGGGTGTAGTATAACACAGGTGTATATAGGGGTGTAGTATAATACAGGTGTATATAGGGGTGTAGTATAATACAGGTGTATATAGGGGTGTAGTATAACACAGGTGTATATAGGGGTGTAGTATAATACAGGTGTACATAGGGGTGTAGTGGTGTAGTATAATACAGGTGTAGTGTATAGTGGTGTAGTATAACACAGGTGTATATAGGGGTGTAGTATAATACAGGTGTATATAGGGGTGTAGTATAATACAGGTGTATATAGGGGTGTAGTGGTGTAGTATAATACAGGTGTAGTATATAGTGGTGTAGTATAATACAAGTTTATATAGGGGTGTAGTATAATACAGGTGTATATAGGGGTGTAGTGGTGTAGTATAATACAGGTGTATATAGGGGTGTAGTATAATACAGGTGTATATAGGGGTGTAGTGGTGTAGTATAATACAGGTGTATATAGGGGTGTAGTATAATACAGGTGTATATAGGGGTGTAGTATAATACAGGTGTAGTATATAGTGGTGTAGTATAATACAGGTGTATATAGGAGTGTAGTATAACACAGGTGTATATAGGGGTGTAGTATAACACAGGTGTATATAGTGGTGTAGTATAATACAGGTGTATATAGGGGTGTAGTGGTGTAGTATAATACAGGTGTATATAGGGGTGTAGTATAATACAGGTGTATATAGGGGTGTAGTATAATACAGGTGTATATAGGGGTGTAGTGGTGTAGTATAATACAGGTGTATATAGGGGTGTAGTATAATACAGGTGTATATAGGGGTGTAGTATAATACAGGTGTATATAGGGGTGTAGTATAATACAGGTGTAGTATATAGTGGTGTAGTATAATACAGGTGTATATAGGAGTGTAGTATAACACAGGTGTATATAGGGGTGTAGTATAACACAGGTGTATATAGTGGTGTAGTATAATACAGGTGTATATAGGGGTGTAGTGGTGTAGTATAATACAGGTGTATATAGGGGTGTAGTATAATACAGGTGTATATAGGGGTGTAGTATAATACAGGTGTATATAGGGATGTAGTATAATACAGGTGTATATAGGGGTGTAGTATAATACAGGTGTATATAGGAGTGTAGTATAATACAGGTGTATATAGGAGTGTAGTATAATACAGGTGTATATAGGGGAGTAGTATTGTACTACACGCCTATATACACCTGTATTATACTACACCAGTACACCCCTATAAAACTATACCACTATATACTACACCACTACACCCCCCATATACCACACATGTAAAACTACATTCCCATATACTATACCACTACACCCCAAATATTTTTCAACAATTACCCCCATCCCCCCCCCCCACCCCCCATTGTCCCCGCTGGTTACTAGTAACCACTCACCTCTCTCTTCTTATTGTCCCCTGCTCAGGCACCTCCGTACGAGCTCCCCGTTGAGCGGCTTCACTTTCACATGCCCAGGCTGCGCCGATGCTGTATTCCTAGGAGCCCCCGCCGCTGTAGCTTCTTCTCCTCCAACTTTTGAAGTGACACACGCGCGCAGTACTGACAATATCAGGGCGCGCGTGCCACAGAAAGGTGTCGGGCAGGGAACAGAGGAGAGATTTCTGGGTTCCGCTGCCTGCACTGACTGTGCGGAGCTGCAGGATCTGTCCTCTGTTCCCTGCCCGGCACGCAGCGTGAGATGAGGGCAATCTGACCACGGGTCTCCCGGAGCCTGGAGCTCCAGACAACAGGTCAGATTGCCCTCATCACTGACCGGCCAGCAAGGATGCCCTGAGCCAGGCGGGCCGGTCACAGAGAGTAGGCGGACCGTATGTGGCCCGCGGGCCGCCCCTTGCCCAGGTGTGCTCTAGTTGGAGCCAAAGTCCCTAGACTGAGTCCACAAGGCATCCTGGGTCTGATCCCCTAGCCAGCTCCTAAGAGCTTAGACTGGATCATGCAACATCCATCATCAACTGGTGACTCCAAGAAGTCACCTTTTAAAGCCATAGCCTTCCCTTAGGATATACTGTGCCCTTATCGGATTGGTTGTACAAGGTTGCTTCTCTTATTGGATGAATTTCAAGCTGCATGGATAATGTTCAGTTAAATGTTGTGGACAGAAAGACTGAGGATATTTACATGTAGTCTGCAATCCACAACTAGGCAATGGCCACTGAGGTAATTTACATTAGATTAGCAATACAAAACTACATTACAATGAATGCTCAGAACGGTCTGGCAGAAACAATAGTTTAGCAAGCATGAGTTAACACACAGAAGAACAATACGTCTGGCTAATGTAATAAATATAACCCACGACACACATTGAAAATGTCTTTGTCGTCACAACTCCCTTCTTCCGTTTCTCCCGGCCCTTCCTTGCTTGAGGTTGGAGTGACTCCCTTCTTCCATTTCTCCGAGCCCTTCCTTGTTGGAGGTTGTAGTGACTCCCTTCTTCTGTTTCTCCGAGCCCTTCCTCGCTGGAAATTGTGGTGACTCCCTTCTTCCATTTCTCCCATCCCTTCCTCGCTGGAGGTTGTGGTGACTCCCTTCTTCCGTTTCTCTAAGCCTTTCCTCGCTGGAAGTTGTAGTGACTCCCTTCTTCCATTTCTCTGAGCCCTTCCTTGCTAGAGGTTGTAGTGACTTCCTTCTTCCGTTTCTCCCGACCTTTCCTCACTGGACGTTGGAGTGACTCCCTTCTTCCGTTGCTCCCGGCCCTTCCTCGCTGGAAATTGTGGTGACTCCCTTCTTCCGTTTCTCCCGGCCCTTCTCGCTGGAGGTTGTGGTGACTCCGTTCAGTTTCTCCTGGCCCTTCCTCGCTGGACGTTGTAGTGACTCCCTTCTTCCGTTTCTTCCGGGCCTTCCTCGGTGGAGGTGGAGTGACTCCGTTCAGTTTCTCCTGGCCCTTCCTTGCTGGAGGTTGTAGTGACTCCCTTCTTCCGTTTCTCCCGGCCCTTCCTCGCTGGAGGTGGAGTAACTCCGTTCAGTTTCTCCTGGCCCTTCCTCGCTGGAGGTGGAGTGACTCTGTTCAGTTTTTCCTGGGCTTTCCTCGCTGGAGGTGGAGTGACTCTGTTCAGTTTCTCCCGGGCCTTCCTCGCTGGAGGTGGAGTGACTCCCTTCTTCAGTTTCTCCCGGGCCTTCCTCGCTGGAGGTGGAGTGACTCCGTTCAGTTTCTCCCGGGCCTTCCTCGCTGGAGGTGGAGTGACTCCGTTCAGTTTCTCCCGGGCCTTCCTCGCTGGAGGTGGAGTGACTCCGTTCAGTTTCTCCCGGGCCTTCCTCGCTGGAGGTGGAGTGACTCCGTTCAGTTTCTCCTGGCCCTTCCTCGCTGGAGGTGGAGTGACTCTGTTCAGTTTCTCCCGGCCCTTCCTCGCTGGAGGTGGAGTGACTCCGTTCAGTTTCTCCCGGGCCTTCCTCGCTGGAGGTGGAGTGACTCCGTTCAGATTCTCCCGGGCCTTCCTCGCTGGAGGTGGAGTGACTCCGTTCAGTTTCTCCCGGGCCTTCCTCGCTGGAGGTGGAGTGACTCCGTTCAGTTTCTCCTGGCCCTTCCTCGCTGGAGGTGGAGTGACTCCGTTCAGTTTCTCCTGGCCCTTCCTCGCTGGAGGTGGAGTGACTCCGTTCAGTTTCTCCTGGCCCTTCCTCGCTGGAGGTGGAGTGACTCCCTTCTTCCGTTTCTCCCGGGCCTTCCTCGCTGGAGGTAGAGTGACTCCGTTCAGTTTCTCCTGGCCCTTCCTCGCTGGAGGTGGAGTGACTCCGTTCAGTTTCTCCTGGCCCTTCCTCGCTGGAGGTGGAGTGACTCCGTTCAGTTTCTCCCGGGCCTTCCTCGCTGGAGGTGGAGTGACTCCGTTCAGTTTCTCCTGGCCCTTCCTCGCTGGAGGTGGAGTAACTCCGTTCAGTTTCTCCTGGCCCTTCCTCGCTGGAGGTGGAGTGACTCCGTTCAGTTTCTCCCGGGCCTTCCTCGCTGGAGGTGGAGTGACTCCGTTCAGTTTCTCCTGGCCCTTCCTCGCTGGAGGTAGAGTGACTCCGTTCAGTTTCTCCTGGCCCTTCCTCGCTGGAGGTGGAGTGACTCCGTTCAGTTTCTCCTGGCCCTTCCTCGCTGGAGGTGGAGTAACTCCGTTCAGTTTCTCCCGGGCTTTCCTCGCTGGAGGTGGAGTAACTCCGTTCAGTTTCTCCTGGCCCTTCCTCGCTGGAGGTGGAGTGACTCCGTTCAGTTTCTCCCGGGCCTTCCTCGCTGGAGGTGGAGTGACTCCGTTCAGTTTCTCCTGGCCCTTCCTCGCTGGAGGTGGAGTGACTCCGTTCAGTTTCTCCCGGCCCTTCCTCGCTGGAGGTGGAGTGACTCCGTTCAGTTTCTCCCGGCCCTTCCTCGCTGGAGGTGGAGTGACTCCGTTCAGTTTCTCCTGGCCCTTCCTCGCTGGAGGTGGAGTGACTCCGTTCAGTTTCTCCTGGCCCTTCCTCGCTGGAGGTGGAGTGACTCCGTTCAGTTTCTCCCGGCCCTTCCTCGCTGGAGGTGGAGTGACTCCGTTCAGTTTCTCCTGGCCCTTCCTCGCTGGAGGTGGAGTGACTCCGTTCAGTTTCTCCTGGCCCTTCCTCGCTGGAGGTGGAGTGACTCCGTTCAGTTTCTCCTGGCCCTTCCTCGCTGGAGGTGGAGTGACTCCGTTCAGTTTCTCCTGGCCCTTCCTCGCTGGAGGTGGAGTGACTCCGTTCAGTTTCTCCTGGTCCTTCCTCACTGGAGGTGGAGTGACTCCGTTCAGTTTCTCCCGGGCCTTCCTCGCTGGAGGTGGAGTGACTCCGTTCAGTTTCTCCCGGGCCTTCCTCGCTGGAGGTGGAGTGACTCCCTTCTTCCGCTTCTCCCGGGCCTTCCTCACTGGAGGTGGAGTGACTCCGTTCAGTTTCTCCCGGGCCTTCCTCGCTGGAGGTGGAGTGACTCCGTTCAGTTTCTCCCGGCCCTTCCTCGCTGGAGGTGGAGTGACTCTGTTCAGTTTCTCCCGGGCCTTCCTCGCTGGAGGTGGAGTGACTCCGTTCAGTTTCTCCCGGGCTTTCCTCGCTGGAGGTGGAGTGACTCCGTTCAGTTTCTCCTGGTCCTTCCTCACTGGAGGTGGAGTGACTCCGTTCAGTTTCTCCCGGGCCTTCCTCGCTGGAGGTGGAGTGACTCCGTTCAGTTTCTCCCGGGCCTTCCTCGCTGGAGGTGGAGTGACTCTGTTCAGTTTCTCCCGGGCCTTCCTCGCTGGAGGTGGAGTGACTCCGTTCAGTTTCTCCTGGTCCTTCCTCACTGGAGGTGGAGTGACTCCGTTCAGTTTCTCCCGGGCCTTCCTCGCTGGAGGTGGAGTGACTCCGTTCAGTTTCTCCCGGGCCTTCCTCGCTGGAGGTGGAGTGACTCTGTTCAGTTTCTCCCGGGCCTTCCTCGCTGGAGGTGGAGTGACTCCGTTCAGTTTCTCCCGGGCCTTCCTCGCTGGAGGTGGAGTGACTCCGTTCAGTTTCTCCCGGGCCTTCCTCGCTGGAGGTGGAGTGACTCCGTTCAGTTTCTCCCGGGCCTTCCTCGCTGGAGGTGGAGTGACTCCGTTCAGTTTCTCCCGGGCCTTCCTCGCTGGAGGTGGAGTAACTCCGTTCAGTTTCTCCTGGCCCTTCCTCGCTGGAGGTGGAGTGACTCCGTTCAGTTTCTCCTGGCCCTTCCTCGCTGGAGGTGGAGTGACTCCGTTCAGTTTCTCCCGGCCCTTCCTCGCTGGAGGTGGAGTGACTCTGTTCAGTTTCTCCTGGTCCTTCCTCACTGGAGGTGGAGTGACTCCGTTCAGTTTCTCCCGGCCCTTCCTCGCTGGAGGTGGAGTGACTCCGTTCAGTTTCTCCCGGGCCTTCCTCGCTGGAGGTGGAGTGACTCCGTGCAGTTTCTCCCGGGCCTTCCTCGCTGGAGGTGGAGTAACTCCGTTCAGTTTCTCCCGGGCCTTCCTCGCTGGAGGTGGAGTGACTCCGTTCAGTTTCTCCTGGCCCTTCCTCGCTGGAGGTTGTGGTGACTCCGTTCAGTTTCTCCCGGGCCTTCCTCGCTGGAGGTGGAGTGACTCCGTGCAGTTTCTCCCGGGCCTTCCTCGCTGGAGGTGGAGTAACTCCGTTCAGTTTCTCCCGGGCCTTCCTCGCTGGAGGTGGAGTAACTCCGTTCAGTTTCTCCTGGCCCTTCCTCGCTGGAGGTTGTGGTGACTCCGTTCAGTTTCTCCCGGGCCTTCCTCGTCCGTCCTGCTTTGTATCTCGCGGACCTTTGTACAGAACTGATGGGGTCAGAGCTGTCGGATACAGAGTGTCACACATGATTGGATTAGACACAGTACAATGGATACGTCACCAGACATTAGTTGACAATGATGAGGACAAAGTTTGGATTCTTGGTTGTGTTGGGAATGTAGTCTGGTGTGTGACAAGCTGCCGGCCATGTTTGCCGTTCTCCGCCGTCTGGGGTCAGGCGCCCCCTGTGATAATTGGCAGTCAGGTGGGTGCGCATTCTTCACGCTCGGGTGGGTAACCCTTGTCTCTGGCGCTGATTAGCCCTGAGATGCAGGTGTGCCCGGTGACAGGTCACTTTGTTACTTGGTGCCTAATTAGTGGCAGAGAGCAGAGCCCCCGCCGGGCAGCACAGCGCTGTCATGGGGCCGCTCTCCTCTAATTTCCTCATAGCTTTCATACTGGCCAAAAGATTGACAATTTCCACAAAAAGCCGCAGTATGGAGGCCGGAGGGGAACAATGGCCCTCGCCGCCCGCAGCCGACACAGATGGAGGACGCACAATCCCAGGAGAAGATGTAATTGTCATCGTACTGCGCAATTAATGGTGGGGACCGCACGGCTTCATCATGACCTCTGCACCGGGGCTATAGCACCCCGAGATGACTGCACCGTGGCTATAGCACCCCGAGATGACTGCACCGTGGCCATAGCACCCCGAGATGACTGCACCGTGGCTATAGCACCCCGAGATGACTGCACCGTGGCTATAGCACCCCGAGATGACTGCACCGTGGCTATAGCACCCCGAGATGACTGCACCGTGGCTATAGCACCCCGAGATGACTGCACCGTGGCTATAGCACCCCGAGATGACTGCACCGTGGCTATAGCACCCCGAGATGACTGCACCGTGGCTATAGCACCCCGAGATGACTGCACCGTGGCTATAGCACCCCGAGATGACTGCACCGTGGCTATAGCACCCCGAGACGACTGCACCGTGGACATGCCGGCGAGACCGAAATATCTGACATCAAGAGACAAAGCCAAAAACGTGGAAGAGAGGAAAAGGATAGAGGGGCACAGGAGTATTATATAGGGTACAGACAGTATAGAGAGGCACAGGAGTATTATATAGGGTACAGACAGTATAGAGGGGCACAGGAGTATTATATAGGGTACAGTATAGAGGGACACAGGAGTATTATATAGAGTACAGTAAATGGGCACAGGAGTATTATATAGGGTACAGTATAGAGGTGTATTATATAGAGTACAGTAAACGGGCACAGGAGTATTATATAGGGTACAGTATAGAGGGGCACAGGAGTATTATATAGGGTACAGTATAGAGGGGCACAGGAGTATTATATAGAGTACAGTAAATGGGCACAGGAGTATTATATAGGGTACAGTATAGAGGTGTATTATATAGAGTACAGTAAACGGGCACAGGAGTATTATATAGGGTACAGTATAGAGGGGCACAGGAGTATTATATAGGGTACAGTATAGAGGGGCACAGGAGTATTATATAGGGTACAGTATAGAGGGGGCACAGGAGTATTATATAGGGTACATTATAGAGGGACACATGAGTATTATATAGGGTACAGTATAGAGGGGCACAGGAGTATTATATAGGGTACAGACAGTATAGAGGGGCACAGGAGTATTATATAGGGTACAGTATAGAGGGACACAGGAGTATTATATAGAGTACAGTAAATGGGCACAGGAGTATTATATAGGGTACAGTATAGAGGTGTATTATATAGAGTACAGTAAACGGGCACAGGAGTATTATATAGGGTACAGTATAGAGGGGCACAGGAGTATTATATAGGGTACAGTATAGAGGGGCACAGGAGTATTATATAGGGTACAGTATAGAGGGGGCACAGGAGTATTATATAGGGTACATTATAGAGGGACACAGGAGTATTATATAGGGTACAGTATAGAGGGGCACAGGAGTATTATATAGGGTACGGTATAGAGGGGCACAGGAGTATTATATAGGGTACAGTAAAAAGGGGCACATGAGTATTATATAGGGTACAGTATAGAGGGGCACAGGAGTATTATATAGGGTACAGTATAGAGGGGCACAGGAGTATTATATAGGGTACAGCATAGAGGGACACATGAGTATTATATAGGGTACAGTATAGAGGGACACATGAGTATTATATAGAGTACAGTATAGAGGGGCACAGGAGTATTATATAGGGTACAGTATAGAGGGCACAGGAGTATTATATAGGGTACAGTATAGAGGGGCACAGGAGTATTATATATGGTACAGTATAGAGGGGCACAGGAGTATTATATAGGGTACAGTATAGAGGGCACAGGAGTATTATATAGGGTACAGTATAGATGGGCACAGGAGTATAATATAGAGTACAGTATAGAGGGGGACAGGAGTATTATATAGGGTACATTATAGAGGGGCACAGGAGTATTACATAGGGTACAGTATAGAGGGGCACAGGAGTATAATATAGGGTACAGTATAGAGGGGCACAGGAGTATTATATAGGGTACAGTATAGAGGGTCACAGTAGTATTATATAGGGTACATTATAGAGGGGCACAGGAGTATTATATAGAGTACAGTATAGAGGGGCACAAGAGTATTATATAGGGTGCAGTATAGAGGGGCACAGGGGTATTATATAGGGTACATTATAGAGGGACAAAGGAGTATTATATAGAGTACAGTATAGAGGGGCACAGGAGTATTATATAGGGTACAGTATAGAGGGGCACAGGAGTATTATATAGAGTACAGTATAGAGGGTCACAGGAGTATTATATAGGATACATTATAGAGGGGCACAGGAGTATTATATAGGGCACATTATAGAGGGTCACAGGAGTATTATATAGAGTACAGTATAGAGGGGCACAGGAGTATTATATAGAGTACAGTAAATGGGCACAAGAGTATTATATAGGGTACAGTATAGAGGTGTATTATATAGAGTACAGTAAACGGGCACAGGGGTATTATATAGGGTACAGTATAGAGGGACACAGGAGTATTATATAGGGTACAGTATAGAGGGGCACAGGAGTATTATATAGGGTATAGTATAAAGCTGTATTATATAGGGTACAGTGTAGCGGGGCAAAGGGGTGTGAAATAGGGTACAGTATTGAGGGGCACAGGTGTATTATATAGGGTACAGTATAGAGGGCACAGGAGTATTATATAGGGTACAGTATAGAGGGACACAGGAGTATTGTATAGGGTGCAGTATAGAGGTGTATTATATAGGGTACAGTATAGAGGGACACAGGAGTATTATATAGAGTACAGTATAGAGGGGCACAGGAGTATTATATAGAGTACAGTATAGAGGGACACAGGAGTATTATATAGAGTACAGTATAGAGGGGCACAGGAGTATTATATAGAGTACAGTATAGAGGGGCACAGGAGTATTATATAAGGTACAGTATAGAGGGGCACAAGGATATTATACAGGGTACAGTATAGAGGGGCACAGGAGTATTATATAGGGTGCCGTATAGAGGGGCACAGGAGTATTATATAGGGTACAGTATAGATGGGCACAGGAGTATTATATAGAGTACAGTATAGAGGGGGCACAGGAGTATTATATAAGGTACAGTATAGAGGGGCACAAGGATATTATACAGGGTACAGTATAGAGGGGCACAGGAGTATTATATAGGGTGCAGTATAGAGGGGCACAGGAGTATTATATAGGGTACAGTATAGAGGGGGACAGGAGTATTATATAGGGTACATTATAGAGGGACACAGGAGTATTATATAGAGTACAGTATAGAGGGGCACAGGAGTACTATATAGGGTACATTATAGAGGGGCACATGAGTATTACATAGGGTACAGTATAGAGGGGCACAGGAGTATAGTATAGGGTACAGTATAGAGGTGCACAGGAGTATTATATAGGGTACAGTATACAGGGGCACAGGAGTATTATATAGGGTACATTATAGATGGACAAAGGAGTATCATATAGAGTACATTATAGAGGGGCACAGGAGTATTATATAGAGTACAATAAATGGGCACAGGAGTATTATATAGAGTACAGTATAGAGGGGCACAGGAGTATTATATAGAGTACAATAAATGGGCACAGGAGTATTATATAGGGTACAGTATAGAGGTGTATTATATAGAGTACAGTAAACGGGCACAGGAGTATTATATAGGGTACAGTATAGAGGGGCACAGGAGTATTATATAGGGTACAGTATAGAGGGGCACAGGAGTATTATATAGGGTACAGCATAGAGGGACACATGAGTATTATATAGGGTACAGTATAGAGGGACACACGAGTATTATATAGAGTACAGTATAGAGGGGCACAGGAGTATTATATAGGGTACAGTATAGAGGGCACAGGAGTATTATATAGGGTACAGTATAGAGGGGCGCAAAAGTATTATATAGGGTACAGTATAGAGGGGCACAGGAATATTATATAGGGTACAGTATAGAGGGCACAGGAGTATTATATAGGGTACAGTATAGAGGGGCACAGGAGTATAATATAGAGTACAGTATAGAGGGGGTCAGGAGTATTATATAGGGTACATTATAGAGGGGCACAGGAGTATTACATAGGGTACAGTATAGAGGGGCACAGGAGTATAATATAGGGTACAGTATAGAGGGGCACAGGAGTATTATATAGGGTACAGTATAGAGGGTCACAGTAGTATTATATAGGGTACATTATAGAGGGGCACAGGAGTATTATATAGAGTACAGTATAGAGGGGCACAAGAGTATTATATAGGGTGCAGTATAGAGGGGCACAGGGGTATTATATAGGGTACATTATAGAGGGACAAAGGAGTATTATATAGAGTACAGTATAGAGGGGCACAGGAGTATTATATAGGGTACAGTATAGAGGGGCACAGGAGTATTATATAGAGTACAGTATAGAGGGTCACAGGAGTATTATATAGGATACATTATAGAGGGGCACAGGAGTATTATATAGGGCACATTATAGAGGGTCACAGGAGTATTATATAGAGTACAGTATAGAGGGGCACAGGAGTATTATATAGAGTACAGTAAATGGGCACAGGAGTATTATATTGGGTACAGTATAGAGGTGTATTATATAGACTACAGTAAACGGACACAGGGGTATTATACAGGGTACAGTATAGAGGGACACAGGAGTATTATATAGGGTACAGTATAGAGGGGCACAGGAGTATTATATAGGGTATAGTATAGAGCTGTATTATATAGGGTACAGTGTAGCGGGGCAAAGGGGTGTGAAATAGGGTACAGTATAGAGGGGCACAGGTGTATTATATAGGGTACAGTATAGAGGGCACAGGAGTATTATATGTAGTACAGTATAGAGGGGGCACATGAGTATTATATAGGGTACAGTATAGAGGGGCACAGGAGTAGTATATAGGGTACAGTATAGAGGGACACAGGAGTATTGTATAGGGTGCAGTATAGAGGTGTATTATATAGGGTACAGTATAGAGGGACACAGGAGTATTATATAGAGTACAGTATAGAGGGGCACAAGAGTATTATATAGAGTACAGTATAGAGGGGCACAGGAGTATTATATAAGGTACAGTATAGAGGGGCACAAGGATATTATACAGGGTACAGTATAGAGGGGCACAGAAGTATTATATAGGGTGCAGTATAGAGGGGCACAGGAGTATTATATAGGGTACAGTATAGATGGGCACAGGAGTATTATATAGAGTACAGTATAGAGGGGGCACAGGAGTATTATATAAGGTACAGTATAGAGGGGCACAAGGATATTATACAGGGTACAGTATAGAGGGGCACAGGAGTATTATATAGGGTGCAGTATAGAGGGGCACAGGAGTATTATATAGGGTACAGTATAGAGGGGCACAGGAGTATTGTATAGGGTACAGTATAGAGGGACACAGGAGTATAATATAGGGTACAGGATAGAGGGGCACAGGAGTATAATATAGGGTACAGTATAGAGGGGCACAGGAGTATTATATAGGGTACAGTATAGAGGGGCACAGGAGTATTATATAGGGTACATTATAGAGGGACACAGGAGTATTATATAGAGTACAGTATAGAGGGGCACAGGAGTATTATATAGGGTACAGTATAGAGGGGCACAGGAGTATTATATAGGGTACAGTATAGAGGGACACAGGAGTATTATATAGAGTACAGTATAGAGGGCCACAGGAGTATTATATAGGGTACAGTATAGAGGGGCACATGAGTATTATATAGAGTACAGTATAGAGGGTCACAGGAGTATTATATAGGATACATTATAGAGGGGCACAGGAGTATTATATAGGGCACATTATAGAGGGTCACAGGAGTATTATATAGAGTACAGTATAGAGGGGCACAGGAGTATTATATAGAGTACAGTAAATGGGCACAAGAGTATTATATAGGGTACAGTATAGAGGTGTATTATATAGAGTACAGTAAACAGGCACAGGGGTATTATATAGGGTACAGTATAGAGGGACACAGGAGTATTATATAGGGTACAGTATAGAGGGGCACAGGAGTATTATATAGGGTATAGTATAGAGCTGTATTATATAGGGTACAGTGTAGCGGGGCAAAGGGGTGTGAAATAGGGTACAGTATAGAGGGGCACAGGTGTATTATATAGGGTACAGTATAGAGGGCACAGGAGTATTATATGTAGTACAGTATAGAGGGGGCACATGAGTATTATATAGGGTACAGTATAGAGGGGCACAGGAGTATTATATAGGGTACAGTATAGAGGGACACAGGAGCATTGAATAGGGTGCAGTATAGAGGTGTATTATATAGGGTACAGTATAGAGGGACACAGGAGTATTATATAGAGTACACTATAGAGGGGCACAGGAGTATTATATAGAGTACAGTCTAGCGGGACACAGGAGTATTATATAGAGTACAGTATAGAGGGGCACAGGAGTATTATATAGAGTACAGTATAGAGGGGGCACAGGAGTATTATATAGGGTACAGCATAGAGGGGCACAGGAGTATTATATAGGGTACAGTATAGAGGGACACAGGAGTATTGAATAGGGTGCAGTATAGAGGTGTATTATATAGGGTACAGTATAGAGGGACACAGGAGTATTATATAGAGTACAGTATAGAGGGGCACAGGAGTATTATAGAGTACAGTATAGCGGGACACAGGAGTATTATATAGAGTACAGTATAGAGGGGCACAGGAGTATTATATAGAGTACAGTATAGAGGGGCACAGGAGTATTATATAAGGTACAGTATAGAGGGGCACAAGGATATTATACAGGGTACAGTATAGAGGGGCACAGGAGTATTATATAGGGTGCAGTATAGAGGGGCACAGGAGTATTATATAGGGTACAGTATAGATGGGCACAGGAGTATTATATAGAGTACAGTATAGAGGGGGCACAGGAGTATTATATAGGGTACAGTATAGATGGGCACAGGAGTATTATATAGAGTACAGTATAGAGGGGGCACAGGAGTATTATATAAGGTACAGTATAGAGGGGCACAAGGATATTATACAGGGTACAGTATAGAGGGGCACAGGAGTATTATATAGGGTGCAGTATAGAGGGGCACAGGAGTATTATATAGGGTACAGTATAGAGGGGCACAGGAGTATTGTATAGGGTACAGTATAGAGGGACACAGGAGTATAATATAGGGTACAGTATAGAGGGGCACAGGAGTATTGTATAGGGTACAGTATAGAGGGACACAGGAGTATAATATAGGGTACAGTATAGAGGGGCACAGGAGTATAATATAGGGTACAGTATAGAGGGGCACAGGAGTATTATATAGGGTATAGTATAGAGCGGCACAGGAGTATTATATAGGGTACATTATAGAGGGACACAGGAGTATTATATAGAGTACAGTATAGAGGGGCACAGGAGTATTATATAGGGTACAGTATAGAGGGGCACATGAGTATTATATAGGGTACAGTATAGAGGGACACAGAAGTATTATATAGAGTACAGTATAGAGGGGGCACAGGAGTATTATATAAGGTACAGTATAGAGGGGCACAAGGATATTATACAGGGTACAGTATAGAGGGGCAAAGGAGTATTATATAGGGTGCAGTATAGAGGGGCACAGGAGTATTATATAGGGTACAGTATAGATGGGCACAGGAGTATTATATAGAGTACAGTATAGAGGGGGCACAGGAGTATTATATAAGGTACAGTATAGAGGGGCACAAGGATATTATACAGGGTACAGTATAGAGGGGCACAGGAGTATTATATAGGGTACAGTATAGAGGGGCACAGGAGTATTGTATAGGGTACAGTATAGAGGGACACAGGAGTATAATATAGGGTACAGTATAGAGGGGCACAGGAGTATAATATAGGGTACAGTATAGAGGGGCACAGGAGTATTATATAGGGTATAGTATAGAGCGGCACAGGAGTATTATATAGGGTACATTATAGAGGGACACAGGAGTATTATATAGAGTACAGTATAGAGGGGCACAGGAGTATTATATAGAGTACAGTATAGAGGGGCACAGGAGTATTATATAAGGTACAGTATAGAGGGGCACAGGTGTATTATATAGGGTACAGTATAGAGGGCACAGGAGTATTATATATAGTACAGTATAGAGGGGGCACAGGAGTATTATATAGGGTACAGCATAGAGGGGCACAGGAGTATTATATAGGGTACAGTATAGAGGGACACAGGAGTATTGAATAGGGTGCGGTATAGAGGTGTATTATATAGGGTACAGTATAGAGGGACACAGGAGTATTATATAGAGTACAGTATAGAGGGGCACAGGAGTATTATATAAGGTACAGTATAGAGGGGCACAAGGATATTATACAGGGTACAGTATAGAGGGGCACAGAAGTATTATATAGGGTGCAGTATAGAGGGGCACAGGAGTATTATATAGGGTACAGTATAGATGGGCACAGGAGTATTATATAGAGTACAGTATAGAGGGGGCACAGGAGTATTATATAAGGTACAGTATAGAGGGGCACAAGGATATTATACAGGGTACAGTATAGAGGGGCACAGGAGTATTATATAGGGTGCAGTATAGAGGGGCACAGGAGTATTATATAGGGTACAGTATAGAGGGGCACAGGAGTATTGTATAGGGTACAGTATAGAGGGACACAGGAGTATAATATAGGGTACAGGATAGAGGGGCACAGGAGTATAATATAGGGTACAGTATAGAGGGGCACAGGAGTATTATATAGGGTACAGTATAGAGGGGCACAGGAGTATTATATAGGGTACATTATAGAGGGACACAGGAGTATTATATAGAGTACAGTATAGAGGGGCACAGGAGTATTATATAGGGTACAGTATAGAGGGGCACAGGAGTATTATATAGGGTACAGTATAGAGGGACACAGGAGTATTATATAGAGTACAGTATAGAGGGCCACAGGAGTATTATATAGGGTACAGTATAGAGGGGCACATGAGTATTATATAGAGTACAGTATAGAGGGTCACAGGAGTATTATATAGGATACATTATAGAGGGGCACAGGAGTATTATATAGGGCACATTATAGAGGGTCACAGGAGTATTATATAGAGTACAGTATAGAGGGGCACAGGAGTATTATATAGAGTACAGTAAATGGGCACAAGAGTATTATATAGGGTACAGTATAGAGGTGTATTATATAGAGTACAGTAAACAGGCACAGGGGTATTATATAGGGTACAGTATAGAGGGACACAGGAGTATTATATAGGGTACAGTATAGAGGGGCACAGGAGTATTATATAGGGTATAGTATAGAGCTGTATTATATAGGGTACAGTGTAGCGGGGCAAAGGGGTGTGAAATAGGGTACAGTATAGAGGGGCACAGGTGTATTATATAGGGTACAGTATAGAGGGCACAGGAGTATTATATGTAGTACAGTATAGAGGGGGCACATGAGTATTATATAGGGTACAGTATAGAGGGGCACAGGAGTATTATATAGGGTACAGTATAGAGGGACACAGGAGCATTGAATAGGGTGCAGTATAGAGGTGTATTATATAGGGTACAGTATAGAGGGACACAGGAGTATTATATAGAGTACAGTATAGAGGGGCACAGGAGTATTATATAGAGTACAGTCTAGCGGGACACAGGAGTATTATATAGAGTACAGTATAGAGGGGCACAGGAGTATTATATAGAGTACAGTATAGAGGGGGCACAGGAGTATTATATAGGGTACAGCATAGAGGGGCACAGGAGTATTATATAGGGTACAGTATAGAGGGACACAGGAGTATTGAATAGGGTGCAGTATAGAGGTGTATTATATAGGGTACAGTATAGAGGGACACAGGAGTATTATATAGAGTACAGTATAGAGGGGCACAGGAGTATTATATAGAGTACAGTATAGCGGGACACAGGAGTATTATATAGAGTACAGTATAGAGGGGCACAGGAGTATTATATAGAGTACAGTATAGAGGGGCACAGGAGTATTATATAAGGTACAGTATAGAGGGGCACAAGGATATTATACAGGGTACAGTATAGAGGGGCACAGGAGTATTATATAGGGTGCAGTATAGAGGGGCACAGGAGTATTATATAGGGTACAGTATAGATGGGCACAGGAGTATTATATAGAGTACAGTATAGAGGGGGCACAGGAGTATTATATAGGGTACAGTATAGATGGGCACAGGAGTATTATATAGAGTACAGTATAGAGGGGGCACAGGAGTATTATATAAGGTACAGTATAGAGGGGCACAATGATATTATACAGGGTACAGTATAGAGGGGCACAGGAGTATTATATAGGGTGCAGTATAGAGGGGCACAGGAGTATTATATAGGGTACAGTATAGAGGGGCGCAGGAGTATTGTATAGGGTACAGTATAGAGGGACACAGGAGTATAATATAGGGTACAGTATAGAGGGGTGTGAAGATGTAATTTACCCTCTCACTGTATATGCTGTACAGATTCCTATTTCAAGCTGGGTTCATTGTCTTATTTGAACTTCTTCTGTGTACATTTCTATTGTTGTAGGTAATCACCCCCCTAAAATGCAAGGTTATATCCTCTTGAGGCACTTCCATCCCTGGGAGTAGGGGGAGGTGGGCCTAGAGTCCAACTAGTGTAAACTCTGCTTACCTGGGAGATTCAGGCAGAGTGAGCTGAAACTTGAAGGGAGCAGGAGCTCCAGCCTGTGTGGCTGTGGACACGGACGGAGCTAGGCCTGTGTGGCGGCCCGTGGGATTGTGTGGAACTCTTTGGACTACTGTAAGGACGATTGCTTTGTAATCCGGTCCGAGGATTGTCGGGAAGGGCCCCCGAATCTGTTTTACGTGGACTTATCGTGTGCTGTTCCAGTGTTCTTGTGAATAAATCTGTTGGATCGTTGCTCGTCCTGTTGTCTCTCCTTGCTCTGCTGTACACCCCGTCACAAACTGGTTGGCAGCGGCGGGATCAGAGCAGAAGAAATGGAGGACAACAGCCAATCGACGTCTGAAACCAGAACCTCAGGATACAGGAACTGGACTGTGGCGAGTCTACAAACAAAGGCCCGTGAATTAGGTGTCGGCTACAAAGGACTCTCTAAGGAGCAACTAATTGAGGCATTGGAACACGCTTGCCTGCAAGATGGCACCGAGGAACAATTTCCACAGCAAGGGGAGCAAAGACGGGAGCCGGAGGTGAATACCCAAAAAAGTCAATGGGTTGTGTGGTACAAGGAAAAGATGGCACTGCTTGGAGATGAGGCCACCATAGAAGATAAGAGGGAGGCCATGCGTGGAGCTGAAGAGAAGGAGCGCAGGATGGAGGAGATGGCATTGCTGGATAAGCAGCTCGCTGTGGAAGCCGCGAGAGGTTCCAGACAGACTGTAACCCCAGCACCCATCATGAGGGAACTTCCCAGAGTGTCCCGCAAAGACTTCAAGCAGTTTAATGAGGCTGCTGGTGACATTGAGGGCTTCTTCCAGGACTTTGAGCATCAGTGTCGATTAATGGAAGTCCCAGAAAGGGAGCGCGTCCGGCATCTGGTTGGGCTCTTAGAGGGTGGAGCTGCTGCAGCCTATAGAGCTATGGACCATCGGTGGAACTGTGAGTATGCGGATATTAAACAGACTATTCTAGAACATTATGCTGTAACGCCAGACACTTACAGGACTCAGTTCCGTACTCTAGCATGTGATGAGGAAGTGTCCTTCAAGATGTATGCCCACAAACTCAAACATCTGTGGCATCGTTGGTTGGAGGCAGAGGAGGCCTTAACCTTGGAGACCGTCCTCCAGGTCCTCCTAAAAGAGCAGTTTTACTTCAAGTGCCCCGCTGAGATCCGGGAATGGGTGCGTGAGAGAAAACCAGCGACAGTGGAGGAAGCTGCTGCTCTAGCTGATGAGGTGCTCACCATCAAGCCTCAGTGGAGGGTTCTGTTGGAGGATGGAGAGACGCCTAACAGCTCCACAACACCGGATGCCCCCAGTTATTCTGTCCCCATTGTTCCCCGTTCCTCTAAGCCACCACATGTTGATACCCGTGTTAATGTGCCTCCAGTTGCTTCTACTGCACTTTCTGGAATACGCCGGGGAGAGGAAGTAACAGAGCGCAGGTGTTATGTTTGTAGGCATCCCGGGCATTTGCAGGCCTCATGCCCAGCCAGGCCATGGAGGAATCATCCTCAAACCCCTACAGCACCTTCAGGTGGGAGCCGGCCTCCAAGTTCCCCTACCCCTTACCCAAGAGGACGCCTTGGATGGAGGGAGACCCAGCTCAGATGCTATCAATGTGGACAGCCAGGGCATCGGCAAGTCTCCTGCCCAGCTGTTCAAATGAGGACTGATCCTGCGCCCAATCGGATTGTTAATTATTTACAGCCCAGCGCCATGGAGGAAGATGTGGCACCGCTATGTGAGGACTGGCCTAGTGACTCAGCCCATGTTGCACCACCAGGAGTTTACGGGGTGCGACCTGCAGTTATGACGACTTCTGCTCATCGAGGTAAGCACTTGCAGGAGGTTGTGCTGGATGGACAGAGACTTGTTGGATTTTGTGACTCGGGTGCTTTCCTCACACTGGCTGATCCCCGAGTAGTTCGGCCTGAGGCAATCCATAGAGGACCTGGGATTGTCATTGAACTGGCTGGTGGACAATGGAGGACTATTCCCACAGCCACTGTGGATCTGAGCTTTGGTTTTGGGGTCAGGCGATGTGTGGTTGGGGTGATGGGTGGTCTGCCTGCAGCTGTTCTCCTGGGCAATGATGTGGGAGAGCTACGATGCCAATTCGTGGCTGCATGAAGCCACATGTAAGTAACGCTCTGCCTGTGTGTACTTAACCAGTGACCTGTAGAGGTCCCTAGTACGTACACAAGTTGGGAGGGGGAGGGATTGTGAAGATGTAATTTACCCTCTCACTGTATATGCTGTACAGATTCCTATTTCAAGCTGGGTTCATTGTCTTATTTGAACTTCTTCTGTGTACATTTCTATTGTTGTAGGTAATCACCCCCCTAAAATGCAAGGTTATATCCTCTTGAGGCACTTCCATCCCTGGGAGTAGGGGGAGGTGGGCCTAGAGTCCAACTAGTGTAAACTCTGCTTACCTGGGAGATTCAGGCAGAGTGAGCTGAAACTTGAAGGGAGCAGGAGCTCCAGCCTGTGTGGCTGTGGACACGGACGGAGCTAGGCCTGTGTGGCGGCCCGTGGGATTGTGTGGAACTCTTTGGACTACTGTAAGGACGATTGCTTTGTAATCCGGTCCGAGGATTGTCGGGAAGGGCCCCCGAATCTGTTTTACGTGGACTTATCGTGTGCTGTTCCAGTGTTCTTGTGAATAAATCTGTTGGATCGTTGCTCGTCCTGTTGTCTCTCCTTGCTCTGCTGTACACCCCGTCACAAGGGGCACAGGAGTATTGTATAGGGTACAGTATAGAGGGACACAGGAGTATAATATAGGGTACAGTATAGAGGGGCACAGGAGTATAATATAGGGTACAGTATAGAGGGGCACAGGAGTATTATATAGGGTATAGTATAGAGCGGCACAGGAGTATTATATAGGGTACATTATAGAGGGACACAGGAGTATTATATAGAGTACAGTATAGAGGGGCACAGGAGTATTATATAGGGTACAGTATAGAGGGGCACATGAGTATTATATAGGGTACAGTATAGAGGGACACAGGAGTATTATATAGAGTACAGTATAGAGGGGGCACAGGAGTATTATATAAGGTACAGTATAGAGGGGCACAAGGATATTATACAGGGTACAGTATAGAGGGGCAAAGGAGTATTATATAGGGTGCAGTATAGAGGGGCACAGGAGTATTATATAGGGTACAGTATAGATGGGCACAGGAGTATTATATAGAGTACAGTATAGAGGGGGCACAGGAGTATTATATAAGGTACAGTATAGAGGGGCACAAGGATATTATACAGGGTACAGTATAGAGGGGCACAGGAGTATTATATAGGGTACAGTATAGAGGGGCACAGGAGTATTGTATAGGGTACAGTATAGAGGGACACAGGAGTATAATATAGGGTACAGTATAGAGGGGCACAGGAGTATAATATAGGGTACAGTATAGAGGGGCACAGGAGTATTATATAGGGTATAGTATAGAGCGGCACAGGAGTATTATATAGGGTACATTATAGAGGGACACAGGAGTATTATATAGAGTACAGTATAGAGGGGCACAGGAGTATTATATAGAGTACAGTATAGAGGGGCACAGGAGTATTATATAAGGTACAGTATAGAGGGGCACAGGTGTATTATATAGGGTACAGTATAGAGGGCACAGGAGTATTATATATAGTACAGTATAGAGGGGGCACAGGAGTATTATATAGGGTACAGCATAGAGGGGCACAGGAGTATTATATAGGGTACAGTATAGAGGGACACAGGAGTATTGAATAGGGTGCGGTATAGAGGTGTATTATATAGGGTACAGTATAGAGGGACACAGGAGTATTATATAGAGTACAGTATAGAGGGGCACAGGAGTATTATATAGAGTACAGTATAGCGGGACACAGGAGTATTATATAGAGTACAGTATAGAGGGGCACAGGAGTATTATATAGAGTACAGTATAGAGGGGCACAGGAGTATTATATAAGGTACAGTATAGAGGGGCACAAGGATATTATACAGGGTACAGTATAGAGGGGCACAGGAGTATTATATAGGGTGCAGTATAGAGGGGCACAGGAGTATTATATAGGGTACAGTATAGATGGGCACAGGAGTATTATATAGAGTACAGTATAGAGGGGGCACAGGAGTATTATATAAGGTACAGTATAGAGGGGCACAAGGATATTATACAGGGTACAGTATAGAGGGGCACAGGAGTATTATATAGGGTGCAGTATAGAGGGGCACAGGAGTATTATATAGGGTACAGCATAGAGGGGCACAGGAGTATTGTATAGGGTACAGTATAGAGGGACACATGAGTATAATATAGGGTACAGTATAGAGGGGCACAGGAGTATAATATAGGGTACAGTATAGAGGGGCACAGGAGTATTATATAGGGTATAGTATAGAGCGGTACAGGAGTATTATATAGGGTACATTATAGAGGGACACAGGAGTATTATATAGAGTACAGTATAGAGGGGCACAGGAGTATTATATAGGGTACAGTATAGAGGGGCACATGAGTATTATATAGGGTACAGTATAGAGGGACACAGAAGTATTATATAGAGTACAGTATAGAGGGCCACAGGAGTATTATATAGGGTACATTATAGAAGGACACAGGAGTATTATATAGAGTACAGTATAGAGGGGCACAGGAGTACTATATAGGGTACATTATAGAGGGGCACATGAGTATTACATGGGGTACAGTATAAAGGGGCACAGGAGTATAGTATAGGGTACAGTATAGAGGGGCACAGGAGTATTATATAGGGTACAGTATACAGGGGCACAGGAGTATTATATAGGGTACAGTATAGAGGGGCACAGGTGTATTATATAGAGTACAGTATAGAGGGGCACAGGAGTATTATATAGAGTACAGTAAATGGGCACAGGAGTATTATATAGGGTACAGTGTAGAGGTGTATTATATAGAGTACAGTAAACGGGCACAGGAGTATTATATAGGGTACAGTATAGAGGGGCACAGGAGTATTATATAGGGTATAGTATACAGGTGTATTATATAGGGTACAGTGTAGCGGGGCAAAGGGGTGTGAAAGGGTACAGTATAGAGGGGCACAGGAGTATTATATAGGGTACAATATAGAGGGGCACAGGAGTATTATATAAGGTACAGTATAGAGGGGCACAAGGATATTATACAGGGTACAGTATAGAGGGGCACAGGAGTATTATATAGGGTGCAGTATAGAGGGGCACAGGAATATTATATAGGGTACATTATAGAGGGGCACTGGAGTATTATATAGAGTACAGTATAGAGGGGCACAGGAGTATTATATAGAGTACAGTATAGCGGGACACAGGAGTATTATATAGAGTACAGTATAGAGGGGCACAGGAGTATTATATAGAGTACAGTATAGAGGGGCACAGGAGTATTATATAAGGTACAGTATAGAGGGGCACAAGGATATTATACAGGGTACAGTATAGAGGGGCACAGGAGTATTATATAGGGTGCAGTATAGAGGGGCACAGGAGTATTATATAGGGTACAGTATAGATGGGCACAGGAGTATTATATAGAGTACAGTATAGAGGGGGCACAGGAGTATTATATAAGGTACAGTATAGAGGGGCACAAGGATATTATACAGGGTACAGTATAGAGGGGCACAGGAGTATTATATAGGGTGCAGTATAGAGGGGCACAGGAGTATTATATAGGGTACAGCATAGAGGGGCACAGGAGTATTGTATAGGGTACAGTATAGAGGGACACAGGAGTATAATATAGGGTACAGTATAGAGGGGCACAGGAGTATAATATAGGGTACAGTATAGAGGGGCACAGGAGTATTATATAGGGTATAGTATAGAGCGGTACAGGAGTATTATATAGAGTACAGTATAGAGGGGCACAGGAGTATTATATAGGGTACAGTATAGAGGGGCACAGGAGTATTATATAGGGTACATTATAGAGGGACACAGGAGTATTATATAGAGTACAGTATAGAGGGGCACAGGAGTATTATATAGGGTACAGTATAGAGGGGCACATGAGTATTATATAGGGTACAGTATAGAGGGACACAGAAGTATTATATAGAGTACAGTATAGAGGGCCACAGGAGTATTATATAGGGTACATTATAGAAGGACACAGGAGTATTATATAGAGTACAGTATAGAGGGGCACAGGAGTACTATATAGGGTACATTATAGAGGGGCACATGAGTATTACATGGGGTACAGTATAAAGGGGCACAGGAGTATAGTATAGGGTACAGTATAGAGGGGCACAGGAGTATTATATAGGGTACAGTATACAGGGGCACAGGAGTATTATATAGGGTACAGTATAGAGGGGCACAGGTGTATTATATAGAGTACAGTATAGAGGGGCACAGGAGTATTATATAGAGTACAGTAAATGGGCACAGGAGTATTATATAGGGTACAGTGTAGAGGTGTATTATATAGAGTACAGTAAACGGGCACAGGAGTATTATATAGGGTACAGTATAGAGGGGCACAGGAGTATTATATAGGGTATAGTATACAGGTGTATTATATAGGGTACAGTGTAGCGGGGCAAAGGGGTGTGAAAGGGTACAGTATAGAGGGGCACAGGAGTATTATATAGGGTACAATATAGAGGGGCACAGGAGTATTATATAAGGTACAGTATAGAGGGGCACAAGGATATTATACAGGGTACAGTATAGAGGGGCACAGGAGTATTATATAGGGTGCAGTATAGAGGGGCACAGGAATATTATATAGGGTACATTATAGAGGGGCACTGGAGTATTATATAGAGTACAGTATAGAGGGGGCACAGGAGTATTATATAAGGTACAGTATAGAGGGGCACAAGGATATTATTCAGGGTACAGTATAGAGGGGGCGCAGGAGTATTATATAGGGTACAGTATAGAGGGGCACAGGAGTATTATATAGGGTGCAGTATAGAGGGGCACGGGAGTATTATATAGGGTGCAGTATAGAGGGGCACAGGAGTATTATATAGGGTACAGTATAGAGGGGCAAAGGAGTATTGTATAGGGTACATTATAGAAGGGCACAGGAGTATTACATAGGGTATAGTATAGAGGTGCACATGAGTATTATATAGGGTACAGTATAGAGGGGCACAGGTGTATTATATAGGGTACAGCATAGAGGAGCACAGGAGTATTATATAGGGTACAGTATACAGGGGCACAGGAGTATTATATAGGGTACATTATAGAGGGACACAGGAGTATTATATAGAGTACAGTATAGAGGGGGCAAAGGAGTAATATATAAGGTACAGTATAGAGGGGCACAAGGATATTATACAGGGTACAGTATAGAGGGGCACAGGAGTATTATATAGGGTACAGTATAGAGGGGCACAGGAGTATTATATAGGGTACATTATAGAAGGGCACAGGAGTATTATATAGAGTACAGTTTAGAGGGGCACAGGAGTATTATATAGGGTGCAGTATAGAGGGGCACAGGAGTATTATATAGGGTACATTATAGAGGGACAAAGGAGTATTATATAGAGTACAGTATAGAGGGACAAATGAGTATTATATAGGGTACATTATAGATGGACACAGGAGTATTATATAAGGTACAGTATAGAGGGGCACAAGGGTATTATACAGGGTACAGTATAGAGGGGCACAGGAGTATTATATAGGGTGCCATATAGAGGGGCACAGGAGTATTATATAGGGTACATTATAGAGGGACGCAGCAGTATTATATAGAGTACAGTATAGAGGGGCACATGAGTATTATATAGGGTACAGTATAGAGGGACACAGGAGTATTATATAGGGTACAGTATAGAGGGGCACAGGAGTATTATATAGGGTATAGTATAGAGCTGTATTATATAGGGTACAGTGTAGCGGGGCAAAGGGGTGTGAAATAGGGTACAGTATAGAGGGGCACAGGTGTATTATATAGGGTACAGTATAAAGGGCACAGGAGTATTATATGTAGTACAGTATAGAGGGGGCACATGAGTATTATATAGGGTACAGTATAGAGGGGCACAGGAGTATTATATAGGGTACAGTATAGAGGGACACAGGAGTATTATATAGAGTACAGTATAGAGGGGCACAGGAGTATTATATAGAGTACAGTATAGAGGGACACAGGAGTATTATATAGAGTACAGTATAGAGGGGCACAAGAGTATTATATAGAGTACAGTATAGAGGGGCACAGGAGTATTATATAAGGTACAGTATAGAGGGGCACAAGGATATTATACAGGGTACAGTATAGAGGGGCACAGGAGTATTATATAGGGTGCAGTATAGAGGGGCACAGGAGTATTATATAGGGTACAGTATAGATGGGCACAGGAGTATTATATAGAGTACAGTATAGAGGGGGCACAGGAGTATTATATAAGGTACAGTATAGAGGGGCACAAGGATATTATACAGGGTACAGTATAGAGGGGCACAGGAGTATTATATAGGGTGAAGTATAGAGGGGCACAGGAGTATTATATAGGGTACAGTATAGAGGGGCACAGGAGTATTGTATAGGGTACAGTATAGAGGGACACAGGAGTATAATATAGGGTACAGGATAGAGGGGCACAGGAGTATAATATAGGGTACAGTATAGAGGGGCACAGGAGTATTATATAGGGTACAGTATAGAGGGGCACAGGAGTATTATATAGGGTACATTATAGAGGGACACAGGAGTATTATATAGAGTACAGTATAGAGGGGCACAGGAGTATTATATAGGGTACAGTATAGAGGGGCACAGGAGTATTATATAGGGTACAGTATAGAGGGACACAGGAGTATTATATAGAGTACAGTATAGAGGGCCACAGGAGTATTATATAGGGTACATTATAGAGGGGCACAGGAGTATTATATAGAGTACAGTATAGAGGGGCACAGGAGTATTATATAGGGTATAGTATAGAGGTGTATTATATAGGGTACAGTGTAGCGGGGCAAAGGGGTGTGAAAGGGTACAGTATAGAGGGGCACAGGAGTATTATATAGGGTACAGTATAGAGGGGAACATGAGTATTATATAGGGTACAATATAGAGGGGCACAGGAGTATTATATAGAGTACAGTATAGAGGGGCACAGGAGTATTATATAAGGTACAGTATAGAGGGGCACAAGGATATTATACAGGGTACAGTATAGAGGGGCACAGGAGTATTATATAGGGTGCAGTATAGAGGGGCACAGGAGTATTATATAGGGTACAGTATAGATGGGCACAGGAGTATTATATAGAGTACAGTATAGAGGGGGCACAGGAGTATTATATAAGGTACAGTATAGAGGGGCACAAGGATATTATACAGGGTACAGTATAGAGGGGCACAGGAGTATTATATAGGGTGAAGTATAGAGGGGCACAGGAGTATTATATAGGGTACAGTATAGAGGGGCACAGGAGTATTGTATAGGGTACAGTATAGAGGGACACAGGAGTATAATATAGGGTACAGGATAGAGGGGCACAGGAGTATAATATAGGGTACAGTATAGAGGGGCACAGGAGTATTATATAGGGTACAGTATAGAGGGGCACAGGAGTATTATATAGGGTACATTATAGAGGGACACAGGAGTATTATATAGAGTACAGTATAGAGGGGCACAGGAGTATTATATAGGGTACAGTATAGAGGGGCACAGGAGTATTATATAGGGTACAGTATAGAGGGACACAGGAGTATTATATAGAGTACAGTATAGAGGGCCACAGGAGTATTATATAGGGTACATTATAGAGGGGCACATGAGTATTATATAGAGTACAGTATAGAGGGGCACAGGAGTATTATATAGGGTATAGTATAGAGGTGTATTATATAGGGTACAGTGTAGCGGGGCAAAGGGGTGTGAAAGGGTACAGTATAGAGGGGCACAGGAGTATTATATAGGGTACAGTATAGAGGGGAACATTAGTATTATATAGGGTACAATATAGAGGGGCACAGGAGTATTATATAGAGTACAGTATAGAGGGGCACAAGGATATTATACAGGGTACAGTATAGAGGGGCACAGGAGTATTATATAGAGTACAGTATAGAGGGGCACAGGAGTATTATATAGAGTACAGTATAGAGGGGCACAGGAGTATGATATAAGGTACAGTATAGAGGGGCACAGGTGTATTATATAGGGTACAGTATAGAGGGCACAGGAGTATTATATATAGTACAGTATAGAGGGGGCACAGGAGTATTATATAGGGTACAGCATAGAGGGGCACAGGAGTATTATATAGGGTACAGTATAGAGGGACACAGGAGTATTGTATAGGGTGCAGTATAGAGGTGTATTATATAGGGTACAGTATAGAGGGACACAGGAGTATTATATAGAGTACAGTATAGAGGGGCACAGGAGTATTATATAGAGTACAGTATAGCGGGACACAGGAGTATTATATAGAGTACAGTATAGAGGGGCACAGGAGTATTATATAGAGTACAGTATAGAGGGGCACAGGAGTATTATATAAGGTACAGTATAGAGGGGCACAAGGATATTATACAGGGTACAGTATAGAGGGGCACAGGAGTATTATATAGGGTGCAGTATAGAGGGGCACAGGAGTATTATATAGGGTACAGTATAGATGGGCACAGGAGTATTATATAGAGTACAGTATAGAGGGGGCACAGGAGTATTATATAAGGTACAGTATAGAGGGGCACAAGGATATTATACAGGGTACAGTATAGAGGGGCACAGGAGTATTATATAGGGTGCAGTATAGAGGGGCACAGGAGTATTATATAGGGTACAGTATAGAGGGGCACAGGAGTATTGTATAGGGTACAGTATAGAGGGACACAGGAGTATAATATAGGGTACAGTATAGAGGGGCACAGGAGTATAATATAGGGTACAGTATAGAGGGGCACAGGAGTATTATATAGGGTACAGTATAGAGCGGCACAGGAGTATTATATAGGGTACATTATAGAGGGACACAGGAGTATTATATAGAGTACAGTATAGAGGGGCACAGGAGTATTATATAGGGTACAGTATAGAGGGGCACATGAGTATTATATAGGGTACAGTATAGAGGGACACAGAAGTATTATATAGAGTACAGTATAGAGGGCCACAGGAGTATTATATAGGGTACATTATAGAAGGACACAGGAGTATTATATAGAGTACAGTATAGAGGGGCACAGGAGTACTATATAGGGTACATTATAGAGGGGCACATGAGTATTACATAGGGTACAGTATAGAGGGGCACAGGAGTATAGTATAGGGAACAGTATAGAGGGGCACAGGAGTATTATATAGGGTACAGTATACAGGGGCACAGGAGTATTATATAGGGTACAGTATAGAGGGGCACAGGAGTATTATATAGGGTACATTATAGAGGGACAAAGGAGTATTATATAGAGTGCATTATAGAGGGGCACAGGTGTATTATATAGAGTACAGTATAGAGGGGCACAGGATTATTATATAGAGTACAGTAAATGGGCACAGGAGTATTATATAGGGTACAGTATAGAGGGGCACAGGAGTATTATATAGGGTATAGTATACAGGTGTATTATATAGGGTATAGTGTAGCGGGGCAAAGGGGTGTGAAAGGGTACAGTATAGAGGGGCACAGGAGTATTATATAGGGTACAATATAGAGGGGCACAGGAGTATTATATAGAGTACAGTATAGAGGGGCACAAGGATATTATACAGGGTACAGTATAGAGGGGCACAGGAGTATTATATATAGTACAATATAGAGGGGCACAGGAGTATTATATAGAGTACAGTATAGAGGGGCACAGGAGTATTATATAAGGTACAGTATAGAGGGGCACAAGGATATTATACAGGGTACAGTATAGAGGGGCACAGGAGTATTATATAGGGTGCAGTATAGAGGGGCACAGGAGTATTATATAGGGTACATTATAGAGGGGCACTGGAGTATTATATAGAGTACAGTATAGAGGGGGCACAGGAGTATTATATAAGGTACAGTATAGAGGGGCACAAGGATATTATACAGGGTACAGTATAGAGGGGGCACAGGAGTATTATATAGGGTACAGTATAGAGGGGCACAGGAGTATTATATAGGGTGCAGTATAGAGGGGCACGGGAGTATTATATAGGGTGCAGTATAGAGGGGCACAGGAGTATTATATAGGGTACAGTATAGAGGGGCAAAGGAGTATTTTATAGGGTACATTATAGAGGGACAAAGGAGTATTATATAGAGTACAGTATAGAGGGACAAATGAGTATTATATAGGGTACATTATAGAGGGACACAGGAGTATTATATAGGGTACAGTATAGAGGGACACAGGAGTATAATATAGGGTACAGTATAGAGGGGCACAGGAGTATAATATAGGGTACAGTATAGAGGGGCACAGGAGTATTATATAGGGTACAGTATAGAGCGGCACAGGAGTATTATATAGGGTACATTATAGAGGGACACAGGAGTATTATATAGAGTACAGTATAGAGGGGCACAGGAGTATTATATAGGGTACAGTATAGAGGGGCACATGAGTATTATATAGGGTACAGTATAGAGGGACACAGAAGTATTATATAGAGTACAGTATAGAGGGCCACAGGAGTATTATATAGGGTACATTATAGAAGGACACAGGAGTATTATATAGAGTACAGTATAGAGGGGCACAGGAGTACTATATAGGGTACATTATAGAGGGGCACATGAGTATTACATAGGGTACAGTATAGAGGGGCACAGGAGTATAGTATAGGGAACAGTATAGAGGGGCACAGGAGTATTATATAGGGTACAGTATACAGGGGCACAGGAGTATTATATAGGGTACAGTATAGAGGGGCACAGGAGTATTATATAGGGTACATTATAGAGGGACAAAGGAGTATTATATAGAGTGCATTATAGAGGGGCACAGGTGTATTATATAGAGTACAGTATAGAGGGGCACAGGATTATTATATAGAGTACAGTAAATGGGCACAGGAGTATTATATAGGGTACAGTATAGAGGGGCACAGGAGTATTATATAGGGTATAGTATACAGGTGTATTATATAGGGTATAGTGTAGCGGGGCAAAGGGGTGTGAAAGGGTACAGTATAGAGGGGCACAGGAGTATTATATAGGGTACAATATAGAGGGGCACAGGAGTATTATATAGAGTACAGTATAGAGGGGCACAAGGATATTATACAGGGTACAGTATAGAGGGGCACAGGAGTATTATATATAGTACAATATAGAGGGGCACAGGAGTATTATATAGAGTACAGTATAGAGGGGCACAGGAGTATTATATAAGGTACAGTATAGAGGGGCACAAGGATATTATACAGGGTACAGTATAGAGGGGCACAGGAGTATTATATAGGGTGCAGTATAGAGGGGCACAGGAGTATTATATAGGGTACATTATAGAGGGGCACTGGAGTATTATATAGAGTACAGTATAGAGGGGGCACAGGAGTATTATATAAGGTACAGTATAGAGGGGCACAAGGATATTATACAGGGTACAGTATAGAGGGGGCACAGGAGTATTATATAGGGTACAGTATAGAGGGGCACAGGAGTATTATATAGGGTGCAGTATAGAGGGGCACGGGAGTATTATATAGGGTGCAGTATAGAGGGGCACAGGAGTATTATATAGGGTACAGTATAGAGGGGCAAAGGAGTATTTTATAGGGTACATTATAGAAGGGCACAGGAGTATTACATAGGGTATAGTATAGAGGTGCACATGAGTATAATATAGGGTGCAGTATAGAGGGGCACAGGTGTATTATATAGGGTACAGCATAGAGGGGCACAGGAGTATTATATAGGGTACAGTATACAGGGGCACAGGAGTATTATATAGGGTACATTATAGAGGGACACAGGAGTATTATATAGAGTACAGTATAGAGGGGGCAAAGGAGTATTATATAAGGTACAGTATAGAGGGGCACAAGGATATTATACAGGGTACAGTATAGAGGGGCACAGGAGTATTATATAGGGTACAGTATAGAGGGGCACAGGAGTATTATATAGGGTACATTATAGAAGGGCACAGGAGTATTATATAGAGTACAGTATAGAGGGGCACAGGAGTATTATATAGGGTGCAGTATAGAGGGGCACAGGAGTATTATATAGGGTACATTATAGAGGGACAAAGGAGTATTATATAGAGTACAGTATAGAGGGACAAATGAGTATTATATAGGGTACATTATAGAGGGACACAGGAGTATTATATAAGGTACAGTATAAAGGGGCACAAGGGTATTATACAGGGTACAGTATAGAGGGGCACAGGTGTATTATATAGGGTGCCATATAGAGGGACACAGGAGTATTATATAGGGTACATTATAGAGGGAAGCAGCAGTATTATATAGAGTACAGTATAGAGGGGCACATGAGTATTATATAGGGTACAGTATAGAGGGGCACATGAGTATTATATAGGGTACATTATAGAAGGGCACAGGAGTATTATATAGAGTACAGTATAGAGGGGCACAGGAGTATTATATAGGGTGCAGTATAGAGGGGCACAGGGGTATTATATAGGGTACATTATAGAGGGACAAAGGAGTATTATATAGGGTACAGTATAGAGGGGCATATGAGTATTATATAGGGTACAGCATGGAGGGGTATAGGGGTATTACATAGGGTCCAGTATAGAGGGGCACAGGAGTATTATATAGGGTGCAGTATACAGGGGCACAGGAGTATTATATAGGGTACAGTATAGAGGGACACAGGAGTATTATATAGAGTACAGTATAGAGGGGCACAGGAGTATTATATAGGGTACATTATAGAGGGACACAGGAGTATTATATAGAGTACAGTATAGAGGGGCACAGAAGTACTATATAGGGTACATTATAGAGGGGCACATGAGTATTACATAGGGTACAGTATAGAGGGGCACAGGAGTATAGTATAGGGTACAGTATAGAGGTGCACAGGAGTATTATATAGGGTACAGTATAGAGGGGAAAAGGCTATTATATAGTTTACAATATGGAGGGGCACAGGAGTATTATATAGGGTACAGTATAGAGGGGCACAAGGATATTATATAGGGTACAGTATAGAGGGCCACGGTGATTATATATAGGGTGCAGTAATAGAGGGGCACAGGGGTATTATATAGTGTGCAGTATAGAGGGGTACAGAGGTATTATATAGGGTACAGTATAGAGGACACAGGGGTGTAATATAGGGCACAGTATAGAGGGGCACAGGGGTGTAATATAGGGTACATAATAGAGGGGCACAGGGGTGTAATATAGGGTACACTATAAGGGGACCAGGGGTGTAATGTAGGGTGCAGTATAGAGGGGATCATGGGTATTATATAGGGTACAGTATAGGGGGCACAGGGGTGTAATATAGGGTACAGTATAGAGGGACACAGGGGCATTATACAGTGTGTGTCCCCATATCCTGTCCACCGCCAGTAACTTGAGAGCGGCGGCAGCTATAGGCATAGAAGTGGTGTCTAGGTATAGTAAAGTAGCCATGCGCTACGCAATGAAACCACCTATAGCGCCACCTGGTGGAAAACAACGGAGTTAACATTTTTATTTCAAAATCGGAACGATGTATAGGAAAAAATGAATTGCAAAGTTGCAGGGCAATTCAATACGAATCGACAGCTTGCGCAGAAATGCTATGATTAGAACATGTAAACCTCACAAGGCTGCGGACGTGAAGCGATACCACATGGAAACCTCCCACAAGTCATTGTGTATGGAGGCTGCATGGCCTCCGCACACCTGACCTGACCCCATTGGACTTCTTTCTGTGAGGTCACATCAAACAGCAGGTGTATGCGACCCCTCCCCCAACATTGCAGGACCTACCACCACGTATCACAGATGCTTGTGCAGACGTGTCACCTGCCATATTGCACAATGTGCAGCCAGATACAGTATGCTGTGCAAAGGCCAGATGTGCATTGCAGCCAGATACAGTATGCTGTGCAGAGGCCAGATGTGCATTGCAGCAAGATACAGTATGCTGTGCAGAGGCCAGATGTGCATTGCAGCAAGATACAGTATGCTGTGCAGAGGCCAGATGTGCATTGCAGCCAGATACAGTATGCTGTGCAGAGGCCAGATGTGCATTGCAGCCAGATACAGTATGCTGTGCAAAGGCCAGATGTGCATTGCAGCAAGATACAGTATGCTGTGCAGAGGCCAGATGTGCATTGCAGCAAGATACAGTATGCTGTGCAGAGGCCAGATGTGCATTGCAGCAAGATACAGTATGCTGTGCAGAGGCCAGATGTGCATTGCAGCAAGATACAGTATGCTGTGCAGAGGCCAGATGTGCATTGCAGCAAGATACAGTATGCTGTGCAGAGGCCAGATGTGCATTGCAGCAAGATACAGTATGCTGTGCAGAGTCCAGATGTGCATTGCAGCAAGATACAGTATGCTGTGCAGAGGCCAGATGTGCATTGCAGCAAGATACAGTATGCTGTGCAGAGGCCAGATGTGCATTGCAGCAAGATACAGTATGCTGTGCAGAGGCCAGATGTGCATTGCAGCAAGATACAGTATGCTGTGCAGAGGCCAGATGTGAATTGCAGCCAGATACAGTATGCTGTGCAGAGGCCAGATGTGCATTGCAGCCAGATACAGTATGCTGTGCAGAGGCCAGATGTGCATTGCAGCCAGATACAGTATGCTGTGCAAAGGCCAGATGTGCATTGCAGCAAGATACAGTATGCTGTGCAGAGGCCAGATGTGCATTGCAGCAAGATACAGTATGCTGTGCAGAGGCCAGATGTGCATTGCAGCAAGATACAGTATGCTGTGCAGAGGCCAGATGTGCATTGCAGCAAGATACAGTATGCTGTGCAGAGGCCAGATGTGCATTGCAGCAAGATACAGTATGCTGTGCAGAGGCCAGATGTGCATTGCAGCAAGATACAGTATGCTGTGCAGAGTCCAGATGTGCATTGCAGCAAGATACAGTATGCTGTGCAGAGGCCAGATGTGCATTGCAGCAAGATACAGTATGCTGTGCAGAGGCCAGATGTGCATTGCAGCAAGATACAGTATGCTGTGCAGAGGCCAGATGTGCATTGCAGCAAGATACAGTATGCTGTGCAGAGGCCAGATGTGAATTGCAGCCAGATACAGTATGCTGTGCAGAGGCCAGATGTGCATTGCAGCCAGATACAGTATGCTGTGCAGAGGCCAGATGTGCATTGCAGCCAGATACAGTATGCTGCGCAGGGGCCAGATGTGCATTGCAGCAAGATACAGTATGCTGTGCAGAGGCCAGATGTGCATTGCAGCAAGATACAGTATGCTGTGCAGAGGCCAGATGTGCATTGCAGCCAGATACAGTATGCTGTGCAGAGGCCAGATGTGCATTGCAGCAAGATACAGTATGCTGTGCAGAGGCCAGATGTGAATTGCAGCCAGATACAGTATGCTGTGCAGAGGCCAGATGTGCATTGCAGCCAGATACAGTATGCTGTGCAGAGGCCAGATGTGCATTACAGCCAGATACAGTATGCTGTGCAGAGGCCAGATGTGCATTGCAGCAAGATACAGTATGCTGTGCAGAGGCCAGATGTGAATTGCAGCCAGATACAGTATGCTGTGCAGAGGCCAGATGTGCATTGCAGCCAGATACAGTATGCTGTGCAGAGGCCAGATGTGCATTGCAGCAAGATACAGTATGCTGTGCAGAGGCCAGATGTGCATTGCAGCCAGATACAGCATGCTGTGCAGAGGCCAGATGTGCATTGCAGCAAGATACAGTATGCTGTGCAGAGGCCAGATGTGCATTGCAGCCAGATACAGTATGCTGTGCAGAGGCCAGATGTGCATTGCAGCAAGATACAGTATGCTGTGCAGAGGCCAGATGTGCATTGCAGCCAGATACAGTATGCTGTGCAGAGACCAGATGTGCATTGCAGCAAGATACAGTATGCTGTGCAGAGGCCAGATGTGCATTGCAGCCAGATACAGTATGCTGTGCAGAGGCCAGATGTGCATTGCAGCAAGATACAGTATGCTGTGCAGAGACCAGATGTGCATTGCAGCAAGATACAGTATGCTGTGCAGAGACCAGATGTGCATTGCAGCAAGATACAGTATGCTGTGCAGAGGCCAGATGTGCATTGCAGCCAGATACAGTATGCTGTGCAGAGGCCAGATGTGCATTGCAGCAAGATACAGTATGCTGTGCAGAGGCCAGATGTGCATTGCAGCAAGATACAGTATGCTGTGCAGAGGCCAGATGTGCATTGCAGCAAGATGCAGTATGCTGTGCAGAGGCCAGATGTGCATTGCAGCCAGATACAGTATGCTGTGCAGAGGCCAGATGTGTATTGCAGCAAGATACAGTATGCTGTGCAGAGGCCAGATGTGCATTGCAGCCAGATACAGTATGCTGTGCAGAGGCCAGATGTGCATTGCAGCAAGATACAGTATGCTGTGCAGAGGCCAGATGTGCATTGCAGCCAGATACAGTATGCTGTGCAGAGGCCAGATGTGCATTACAGCCAGATACAGTATGCTGTGCAGAGGCCAGATGTGCATTGCAGCCAGATACAGTATGCTGTGCAGAGGCCAGATGTGCATTACAGCCAGATACAGTATGCTGTGCAGAGGCCAGATGTGCATTGCAGCAGGATACAGTATGCTGTGCAGAGGCCAGATGTGCATTGCAGCCAGATACAGTATGCTGTGCAGAGCCCAGATGTGCATTGCAGCCAGATACAGTATGCTGTGCAGAGCCCAGATGTGCATTGCAGCCAGATACAGTATGCTGTGCAGAGGCCAGATGTGCATTGCAGCAAGATACAGTATGCTGTGCAGAGGCCAGATGTGCATTGCAGCCAGATACAGTATGCTGTGCAGAGGCCAGATGTGCATTGCAGCCAGATACAGTATGCTGTGCAGAGGCCAGATGTGCATTGCAGCAAGATACAGTATGCTGTGCAGAGGCCAGATGTGCATTGCAGCAAGATACAGTATGCTGTGCAGAGCCCAGATGTGCATTGCAGCAAGATACAGTATGCTGTGCAGAGGCCAGATGTGCATTACAGCCAGATACAGTATGCTGTGCAGAGGCCAGATGTGCATTGCAGCCAGATACAGTATGCTGTGCAGAGTGCAGATGTGCATTGCAGCGAGATACAGTATGCTGTGCAAAGGCCAGATGTGCATTGCAGCCAGATACAGTATGCTGTGCAGAGGCCAGATGTGCATTGCAGCAAGATACAGTATGCTGTGCAGAGGCCAGATGTGCATTGCAGCAAGATACAGTATGCTGTGCAGAGGCCAGATGTGCATTGCAGCAAGATACAGTATGCTGTGCAGAGGCCAGATGTGCATTGCAGCAAGATACAGTATGCTGTGCAGAGGCCAGATGTGCATTGCAGCAAGATACAGTATGCTGTGCAGAGGCCAGATGTGCATTGCAGCCAGATACAGTATGCTGTGCAGAGGCCAGATGTGCATTGCAGCAAGATACAGTATGCTGTGCAGAGGCCAGATGTGCATTGCAGCAAGATACAGTATGCTGTGCAGAGGCTAAATGTGCATTGCAGCCAGATACAGTATGCTGTGCAAAGTCCAGATGTGCATTGCAGCCAGATACAGTATGCTGTGCAGAGGCCAGATGTGCATTGCAGCCAGATACAGTATGCTGTGCAGAGGCCAGATGTGCATTGCAGCAAGATACAGTATGCTGTGCAAAGTCCAGATGTGCATTGCAGCAAGATACAGTATGCTGTGCAGAGGCCAGATGTGCAGTGCAGCAAGATACAGTATGCTGTGCAGAGGCCAGATGTGCATTGCAGCCAGATACAGTATGCTGTGCAGAGGCCAGAGGTGCATTGCAGCAAGATACAGTATGCTGTGCAGAGGCCAGATGTGCATTGCAGCAAGATACAGTATGCTGTGCAGAGGCCAGATGTGCATTGCAGCCAGATACAGTATGCTGTGCAAAGTCCAGATGTGCATTGCAGCCAGATACAGTATGCTGTGCAGAGGCCAGATGTGCATTGCAGCCAGATACAGTATGCTGTGCAGAGGCCAGATGTGCATTGCAGCCAGATACAGTATGCTGTACAGAGGCCAGATGTGCATTGCAGCAAGATACAGTATGCTGTGCAGAGTCCAGATGTGCATTGCAGCAAGATACAGTATGCTGTGCAGAGGCCAGATGTGCATTGCAGCCAGATACAGTATGCTGTGCAGAGGCCAGATGTGCATTGCAGCAAGATACAGTATGCTGTGCAGAGGCCAGATGTGCATTGCAGCAAGATACAGTATGCTGTGCAGAGGCCAGATGTGCATTGCAGCAAGATACAGTATGCTGTGCAGAGGCCAGATGTGCATTGCAGCCAGATACAGTATGCTGTGCAGAGGCCAGATGTGCATTGCAGCAAGATACAGTATGCTGTGCAAAGTCCAGATGTGCATTGCAGCAAGATACAATATGCTGTGCAGAGGCCAGATGTGCATTGCAGCAAGATACAGTATGCTGTGCAGAGGCCAGATGTGCATTGCAGCAAGATACAGTATGCTGTGCAGAGGCCAGATGTGCATTGCAGCCAGATACAGTATGCTGTGCAGAGGCCAGATGTGCATTGCAGCAAGATACAGTATGCTGTGCAGAGGCCAGATGTGCATTGCAGCCAGATACAGTATGCTGTGCAGAGTCCAGATGTGCATTACAGCCAGATACAGTATGCTGTGCAGAGTCCAGATGTGCATTGTAGCAAGATACAGTATGCTGTGCAGAGTCCAGATGTGCATTACAGCCAGATACAGTATGCTGTGCAGAGGCCAGATGTGCATTGCAGCAGGATACAGTATGCTGTGCAGAGGCCAGATGTGCATTACAGCCAGATACAGTATGCTGTGCAGAGTCCAGATGTGCATTGCAGCAAGATACAGTATGCTGTGCAGAGGCCAGATGTGCATTGCAGCCAGATACAGTATGCTGTGCAGAGGCTAGATGTGCATTGCAGCAAGATACAGTATGCTGTGCAGAGGCCAGATGTGCATTTCAGCCAGATACACTATGCTGTGCAGAGGCCAGATGTGCATTGCAGCAAGATACAGTATGCTGTGCAGAGGCCAGATGTGCATTGCAGCAAGATACAGTATGCTGTGCAGAGGCCAGATGTGCATTGCAGCCAGATACATGACTGATGGACTAGTGAATTGCGCTCCTGGTAATCTAATAAATAAGACACCACACACTGCGTGACATGGATTAAAATTTTGGCCACAGCAGCCCTTTATTTTAATAAGAAAAAACATCAATAAGAAAAAACAAGATTATCGGCCCAGAGATGTGGTTGTTATAAATCCCAGCCCCATATCCCCCTCCGCCGTGTACACCTAGCTCAAGGGGGAATCTGGGTATACCCCTTGATCATTTTCCTTGTGTCCGCTGAGCTCCTCCCCAGGGACCCATCTATTCCACTGTCCACTGAGCTCCTCCCCAGGGACCCATATTCCACTGTCCGCTGAGCTCTGGCCCAGGGACCCCATTAAAAACATAATTCTCCAACCAACAAAGAGGGGGTTTAAACAACCACATCCCGCCGCCGCCAAATGCTGCTGTAACATACAATATTAAAATGTTAATACAATATTAATATGTTGATATGACATTGTCAATTTGGATACATTACTGATAACAATTGATACAATACGATACAATACTAATAATGTTGATAAAATACCGATGATGTTGAATACCAATAACATTGTTAGAATATTGACAGTGTTGCAAAGTCCTGATATTGATACATTTTCCTTTATTGTAGGGAGGGTGGGTGGGACAACTGCTTGTTCAGTCTTTAAGTCCAGGACAAAGGAATGACACCTTAACATGGGACCTATTTCTTATATGGCCCCTGCCCCCATCTCTCCTCCTGCTTGCCCACCACCACATTCCTTAGGTAAAAACCCCCCATCCCTTACTCCTTAACCCTTTCCTGGATCTATCACTGCCTCAGTCATGTACGTTACGGCTATCTGCCTTCACTCTGCTTGACTGATGGACTAGTGAATTGCGCTCCTGGTAATCTAATAAATAAGACACCACACACTGCGTGACATGGATTAAAATTTTGGCCACAGCAGCCCTTTATTTTAATAAGAAAAAACATCAATAAGAAAAAACAAGATTATCGGCCCAGAGATGTGGTTGTTATAAATCCCAGCCCCATATCCCCCTCCGCCGTGTACACCTAGCTTAAGGGGGAATCTGGGTATACCCCTTGATCATTTTCCTTGTGTCCGCTGAGCTCCTCCCCAGGGACCCATCTATTCCACTGTCCACTGAGCTCCTCCCCAGGGACCCATATTCCACTGTCCGCTGAGCTCTGGCCCAGGGACCCCATTAAAAACATAATTCTCCAACCAACAAAGAGGGGGTTTAAACAACCACATCCCGCCAAGACTCGCTCTTGTGACACCTTACAAGAGTGAGTTCCTCCACAACTTAATGGCTCGTTCTACTCCTTCTTGTATTCCCAACATCCATATATCAATGCCAATGTCATTAAGATGTACCTTATCATCTCTCCAAAAATGTTCCTTTGTATTTTCCAGCATCTGGTGACGTATGGCCACCCCTCCGTTTTCCAACACAAATTTTGTTATTTTTTTATTAACCTTTATCCTTGTATTATTGATGCGAGCCACTGATCGCGCTGTTCTCCACATTTGTCTAGCTACTATATCCGACCAGACCACCACTGTTTCTGGGTAAGACCTCCATAAATTCAACATATCAAGCTTTATGTTCCTAACTAAATGTCTTGATGTTCTTATTGCTAAATCATTACCACCTAAATGGATAAGTAAGACGTCCGGGGGGCGGTAGAACTCCACATGATACTGGATTTCTTTTAACAGCTGATGCCACTGCATTCCCCTCTTTCCTATCCATGTCACCCGTGCCAAGGAACTGGGCAACCCCAACTGTTTACCATTAGGCCTGACTGCTGCACGTAAGGCCCCCCAAAAAACAAATGAATGTCCCATGATCCAAACCAGGCATTGCTGTTCAGCTAAAACAAAAAACAAAAACACAATTATCACACAATTGTCTAAATGAAGACACAACTACTATAAGATTACCACAATGTACACATATATATACATGTACACCATTTATAATAAATGTAATCGAATGTAACTCTTAAATCTGCTCGATTCCCATCTCCCGATTTTTTTAACTATGTCAGGCCCTAAGCCCCATCTAGCAGCTTCTGTGGCTGCTCCTATCCTAAATGAGTGTGAAGTGAATGCATTTGGAGACTCTCCCAATATTGTCAGGCATTTTTTAAGAACTGCTGTGAATTGAAATTGTGACAATGACTTACAATCCTCATGAATTAGTAATGAACCTTGGATATTTGGCCTTCTTGAGACATAGTTTCTAAAACAGATGACCGGGCAGGCCCTGGACCCGCTTAAAGGAAACAATGTGATCCATTTTCCTCTACCCTGTTGATCAGTTTTTGACTTTGCCAGAAAACATTCTAATCTGTCTGTGTACTGATGCACGTCCTCGTCTTGTAGACCCCCACTTCTGGTGGAGCTACTCGACACTAACTCGCTGATTCTAAAAGCTCCAAAAAAGGCCAGTGTGAATGCACAACTAAAGAGAAACACTTCAAAGGGACTGCTACAGACTCGGCCTAGTACACTCAGTATCTGCTGCAATAACTGGAAAGAAATCGGACGCCGTTTATCTCTGGTCTTCTTACAACTTTTCCTGTAACCCTTTAGGGCCTGCTTAACTAAAAAATGCTTTGTGTAATCAGTGAAGTCGTGCAACTTAAACCAAAAAGCTAATCCAGACATTTTACTATCAATACTGGACAATGAAGTACCATCCACAAAGGCCCTGCTAATGTAAAATAACAACAAGGAAACATTGTCATGTAACCTGGCATCATGTCCCACTAGAGCACACAAGTCTTCCCATTCCCTCCATGCTGACTGGTACCTCTGCCATGTGCTTACACCCACAGACCGTTCTATCAGAGCGTATGCGGTGTCACTGGCAGTGACCACAGAAAATCCGGACACTTCTTGCCTTGTACCTCTGCCATCGGGGCTAACGAACGGAATCTGTCCCACTGAAAACGAGACAGAGCATCAGCCACAGAATTGCAAACACCGGGGACATGCACAGCTGTAATCTGACAATTTGACTTTAAACAGCGCAGCACTAGATGACGGAGCAACGTAACAACAGGCAGGGAAGAAGCTGATTGTCTGTTGATGACTTCTACAACTCCCAAGTTATCACAATGAAATCTCACTTTTCGGTTTTGGAAAATATTGTACCAAATTTCACAAGCAACCACTATGGGGAACAATTCAAGGAGTACTAAGTTTCGTGTTAACCCATTGTTTCTCCAACTCTCTGGCCACCTATCTGCACACCACTGTCCCGAACAATATGCACCAAAACCAGTTGACCCCGCTGCATCAGTGTGGATGTCTAGATCAAAATTTGAAACCGGTGGTCTGATCCACAATGACCTCCCATTAAACTCTATTAAGAACTGTTCCCATACCGCCAGATCGTCCTTTAATGTTCTAGCCAGCCGCACAAAGCGATGTGGAAAGGTTATGCCTGAGGTAGCTGCAGCTAGGCGCCTACAAAAAACTCTACCCATTGGAATAATGCGACACGCAAAATTCATTTTTCCTAACAGCGATTGTAGATCCTTTAATCTGATCTTACGGTGAGATCTAGCTTCTCTGACTGCCTCCAGCAGATCACTGACCTTGTCATCCGGTAATCTGCACTCCATTGCTTCACTGTCAATCAAAATTCCTAAAAACTTGATAAGTGTAGACGGGCCTTCTGTTTTATCTGATGCTAACGGTACTCCAAAACACTTAAAAACCGACTGAATCGCTGCCAATAATGAAGCACAAACAAATGACTTTGGTGGACCAATACATAGGAAATCATCTAGATAATGCAGGACAGAACGCACGCCGGCTTCCTTCTTTACTACCCACTCCAAAAATGTGCTAAATGATTCAAACAAGGAGCATGAGATGGAGCAGCCCATCGGTAAACACAAGTCTACATAAAACCTGCCACTGACAACCCAAGAGATGGAAGCTTTCTGGATGGACTGGTAAGAGTCTAAAGGCAGCTTCAATGTCTGTTTTTGCCATTAAAGCTCCTCTGCCGTACTTCTGTACCCATGCAATCGCTGTATCAAATGAAGTATACTAGACTGTGCAAAGTTCCTGATCGATTCCATCATTAACTGAGCTTCCGTGAGGGAAGGACAGATGATGGATCAGCCTAAACTTATTGGGTTCCTTCTTTGGGACCACCCCCAATGGAGAGACCCTTAAGTTTTCTATTGGCATTTTGGGGAATGGGCCTGCCATGCGGCCCAGGTCAATTTCTTTGTTTAGTTTTGTGGAGACAATGTGAGAATATGTATAAGCTGAAGCAAGGTTACGAGAACAGGTTAATGGGCCTGAAGTAGATGGGATCTTAAAACCTTCTGAGAAACCCTCCCCCAGCAATTGTGCTGCTTTTCTATCTGGGTACCTGCTTAGATAGCCCACCATCTCCCCGAGTCTAATTGGGGTTTCCCCCTTTTTGGTTAATCTCTGCTGTTGGGGTGTTATTTCGTTTAAAGCATTTTGATAGGCTATGGTTTCCACTACAGAAGCTGCATTCATGTTTGTACCTGCATGTGTTTCCGAATCTGCACTGGCTATCATTGAACTGCCAGCAGCAACCTTTTCTGTTTGCTGCCGACAATCCGATTGCTGATGATCTGCCGACATAGCCCTGAAAGGGCTGATTAACCCCACGTGGCGCTGTCATGAGACGCATCCATAAACTAATATCTTTGTGATCCCAACGAATCCCTTGGCGACCAGCCTTTCGTTGGCGAAACTGCTCATCATAGCGCAGCCATGCTAAACCTCCATACACACGGTGCGCCTCCCCGATAGAATTCATGTAACAAAATAAGGCAGAGCAATGTTCAGGAGTTTTTTGGCCTATTACACTTGCTAATATGGCAAAGGCATGGAACCAATTGCTAAATGTTTGGGGGATGAGACAATACCGTCTTTCTTGTTCCTCTCTTTTTCTCTCATCAAACCTTACTCTATCCAAGTTATATTTTTCTAAGGGCAATAATGAAAATATTTCCACATATTCGTCGGCCCAAATCTTCTCCCTAACCTCCTGTTTCAAATGAATTCCTAGAGGACCCTCAAAACATACATATAATTCTCCTTTTGCTGCATCAGATAATGGAACCCCTTGTGAAATTACTGCGTCCTCCTGTGTCTCTGGATCAGCACACGACTGACTTACCACCTCCGGTGTCCGGGGACCATTCCCACACCATGCAGCAATAGGAGAAGAGGTTATGGGTAAGCTAGACTGACTCAAAGCCTCCTTAACCCCTGACACTAATTGCTGTACTACTGAATTAAGATCCCATCCTACCTTGCCGGGACCTGTACCCCCAACTGCGCCCACTGGATTCATTACAGGTGTTGTTACACTAGATATAGGACAAGAAAAAGTGTTCTCACCAATACCTGGCTGCGTCCTAGGTTGACCAGCCGTCCGTGACGTATTAGTTATAGTCTCTACAGCCCCTCCATTATTGAAGTGCTGCGTGCTGCTGCCCTCTAGTGGGCAGTCGTTATCTGTGTCATAGTCATTGTCTGGAATCTCTTCTGAGTCTTGTAGCTGTAGATTTCTTGCCGGACTCATATCCTGAGCCGGCCGAAGAAGTCTTTGTCTGGTTAAAGTACTTTTGCGCAGTTGTCTTTTTGGATTCCTGCCACTCCTCGTGTAATGAGAACCCGGATCCGGAAATGTTGTGTGTCCTAAGCCAATCCCCCCGTGTTGGTTTATTTCCTGGGGTGAGGCCGTATGATGTCCTCTAGAATGATGCAAAGTTTGTTGAGGAAGTTCTAAGGATTCATGGTGGGCTGTCGTCACGTCAGTTGTAGCTTGTGTGGCTGCTTCTCTGGCTGGCACCTCAGTAGAGCTGGACTTTCTCCTTGCACTTCTTGGTGTCTCTCTGGTTAGATGGTCGGGCTCTTTTCTCTGTCCCTTGTTATTCTGGTTCTGTAGTTTCCTTCCTGGTTTGTAAGCAGGATCAGAGGCCGTGCTGCGCTTTGCTCTTTTCCTAGAAGTAACGGAAGGACTTATGATCCTATTGTGAGTCCTATTGGCCATTTCAGAAGTTAGTCTCTCAGGAGGTCTGGATCTTCTTAGAGTTTGATGTTCAGAAAGTTCAGAAGGGACAGATGCTGTATCCCGGGCATTCTTCAGCAATTCGTCTAGCTGGGCCTGAATCCATTCGGGCCTACATGTCAAAGCCGCGGCCTGAACGCTCTTCTGCAAGGCATCCATACTGCTTGTTCAGTCTTTAAGTCCAGGACAAAGGAATGACACCTTAACATGGGACCTATTTCTTATATGGCCCCTGCCCCCATCTCTCCTCCTGCTTGCCCACCACCACATTCCTTAGGTAAAAACCCCCCATCCCTTACTCCTTAACCCTTTCCTGGATCTATCACTGCCTCAGTCATGTACGTTACGGCTATCTGCCTTCACTCTGCTGTATGCTGTGCAGAGGCCAGATGTGCATTGCAGCAAGATACAGTATGATGTGCAGAGGCCAGATGTGCATTGCAGCCAGATACAGTATGCTGTGCAGAGGCCAGATGTGCATTGCAGCAGGATACAGTATGCTGTGCAGAGGCCAGATGTGCATTACAGCCAGATACAGTATGCTGTGCAGAGGCCAGATGTGCATTGCAGCCAGATACAGTATGCTGTGCAGAGGCCAGATGTGCATTGCAGCCAGATACAGTATGCTGTGCAGAGGCCAGATGTGCATTGCAGCAAGATACAGTATGATGTGCAGAGGCCAGATGTGCATTGCAGCCAGATACAGTATGCTGTGCAGAGGCCAGATGTGCATTGCAGCAGGATACAGTATGCTGTGCAGAGGCCAGATGTGCATTACAGCCAGATACAGTATGCTGTGCAGAGTCCAGATGTGCATTGCAGCCAGATACAGTATGCTGTGCAGAGGCCAGATGTGCATTGCAGCCAGATACAGTATGCTGTGCAGAATCCAGATGTGCATTGCAGCAAGATACAGTATGCTGTGCAGAGGCCAGATGTGCATTGCAGCCAGATACAGTATGCTGTGCAGAGGCCAGATGTGCATTACAGCCAGATACAGTATGCTGTGCAGAGTCCAGATGTGCATTGCAGCCAGATACATTATGCTGTGCAGAGGCCAGATGTGCATTGCAGCCAGATACAGTATGCTGCGCAGAGGCCAGATGTGCATTGCAGCCAGATACAGTATGCTGTGCGGAGGCCAGATGTACATTGCAGCTGACGGATGAGCGCCATATGCGTGACCAGCATTCAATGTTTTGGGGGTGTCATGGGTTTCATATCATAGCATTTCTGTGCAAGGGGTCGATTCATATTGAATTGATGATGCAAAACTTTGTGATTCACTTTTTTTTCTAAGAAGCTCAGTTTTTTAAATAAAAATGCTAACTCCGTTGTTTTCCACCAGGTGGCGCTATAGGTGGTTTCATTGCGTAGCAGATGGCTGCTTTACTATACCTAGACACCACTTCTATGCCTATAGCTGCCGCCGTTCTCAAGTTACTGGCGGTGGACAGGATATGGGTGGACACACTGTATAGGGTACTGTATAGAGGGGCATAGGGGTATTAAGCAGGGTACAGTATAGAGTGCCACAGGAGTATTATATAGGGTATAGTATAGAGGGGAACATGAATATTATATAAGGTACAGATTAGAGGGACACAGGGGTATGATATAAGTTACAGTATAGAGGGGCACAGGGGTGTAATATAAGGTACAGTATAGAGGGGTGCACAGGTGTAATATAGGGTACTGTATAGAGGGGAGGAGAGGGGTGTGATATAGGATACAGTATAGTTGGGCACAGGGGTATTATGTAGGGTACAGTATAGAGGGTAACAAGGGTATTAAACAGGGTACAATATAGAGGGGCACAGGGGTATTATATAGTGTGCAGTATAGAGGGGCACAGGGGTGTAATATAGGGTACAATTTAGAGTGGTACAGGGGTGTAGTATAGGATACAGTATAGGGGGACCAGGGGTGTCATATAGGGTGCAGTATAGGGGGCACAGGGGTGTAACATGGTTTATAGTATAGAGGGGCACAGGCGTGTAATATAGGATACAGTATAGAGGGGTACTGGGGTATTATATAGGGTACAGCATAGAGGGGTACTGGGGTATTATATAGGGTACAGTATAGAGGGGTACTGGGGTATTATATAGGATACAGTATAGAGGGGTACTGGGGTATTATATAGGGTACATGCACATAGACTGTCCCTATAAAACTTAAATACTTTATTAAATCACTTAAAACCACACCGTGATTACTAAAAGTGCACAGGATAGATAGCTAGCCCTCAATAGCTGCACCTATCTGTGCACTGCCTTACAGCGGGCGTTGGCACCCTAAAAATACGATGTGGCGCCCCCACTCCGCGACGACTTTCCCTGCTGCCCCTGAAGTCCCTGCCGGAAAAAAGGTGCAGTGCCTAAGATAAGTGCAACAAATAAATTGGTGTGGCGGGTGGACAGTGGGGAGGAAAATTCAAAAACTTATCTCATTGATATGAATAAAATAGTAATTTCAAGCCTCAACGCGTTTCTCCCAGAAGTGGGTTCCTCAGGAGGCCAATAGCAACCTACAATGGTGGTTCAGGAAGACCCTCTGTAGCCTGATGGCTGATTCAAACAGGGGATCCTGATGATAAATAGCGCACTGCAGACCCAAATATGCTGGTGTCCAAGGGAAAAACTCCCATTTCAATGAGATGTTGTGTCTGCAGTTGTCTTCCCACCTCGTCCCGCCCTCTTAGTGTGATTGACAGTTTGCTGACTGATCTCCCTGCCTGGCGTCCGATGTCTCGTTCTGGACCTGCCTGGAGCCAGTGCTTCTGTGTATTTGATGGGATTCTCTCCAGCATCTCAGTGTCCGGACACCGGAGAGGACCCTTCCACCCATCCCCTCGGAGGTTGTCTTCCCGCCTTTCCCCGCCCTCTTGGTGTGATTGACAGTTTGCTGACTGATCTCCCTGCCTGGCGTCCGATGTCTCGTTCTGGACCTGCCTGCAGCCAGCGCTTCTGTGTATTTGATGGGATTCTCTCCAGCATCTCAGTGTCTGGACACCGAAGAGGAACCTGCCACCCATCCCCTCGGAGGTTGTCTTCCCATCTTGCCCTGCCCTCTTTGTGTGATTGACAGTTTGCTGTCTGATCTCACTGCCTGGCGTCTAATGTCTCGTTCTGGACCTGCCTGGAGCCAGTGCTTCTGTGTATCTGATGGGATCCTCTGCAGCATCTCAGTGTCTGGACACCAGAGGAACCTTTCACCCATCCCCTCGGAGGTTGTCTTCCCACCTTGCCCCGCCCTCTTTGTGTGATTGACAGTTTGCTGTCTGATCTCCCTGCCTGGCGTCCGATGTCTCGTTCTGGACCTGCCTGGAGCCAGCGCTTCTGTGTATGTGATGGGATCCTCTGCAGCATCTCAGTGTCTGGACACCGGAGAGGAACCTTTCACCCATCCCCTCGGAGGTTGTCTTCCCAGCTTGCCCCGCCCTCTTGGTGTGATTGACAGTTTGCTGTGTGATCTCCCTGCCTGGCGTCCGATGTCTCGTTCTGGACCTGCCTGCAGCCAGCGCTTCTGTGTATTTGATGGGATCCTCTGCAGCATCTCAGTGTCTGGACACCGGAGAGGAACCTTCCACCCATCCCCTTGGAGGTTGTCTTCCCACCTTGCCCCGCCCTCTTGGTGTGATTGACAGTTTGCTGTCTGATCTCCCTGCCTGGCGTCTAATGTCTCGTTCTGGACCTGCCTGCAGCCAGTGCTTCTGTGTATGTGATGGGATCCTCTGCAGCATCTCAGTGTCTGGACACCGGAGAGGAACCTTCCACCCATCCCCTCGGAGGTTGTCTTCCCACCTTGCCCCGCCCTCTTGGTGTGATTGACAGTTTGCTGTCTGATCTCACTGCCTGGCATCTGATGTCTCGTTCTGGACCTGCCTGCAGCCAGTGCTTCTGTGTATCTGATGGGATCCTCTGCAGCATCTCAGTGTCTGGACACCAGAGGAACCTTCCACCTATCCGCCCGCACACCATCAGATTTCTGCCTCTGAGGACCTGATGCTCCTCAGGATGATTATGGGCGTTGCTGAGGAGCCCTCCAGGAGTAGGGGCCATTCACCTGACCCAGCCCATGGATCTGAGCAGAACCTCGGCCCGTTAATCCTGTGTGCTCGGACATATTATTAGGATGACACCGGATTATCCGCCTCCTCTGGTGCCGGAGCTGCTGCCCGCGCTGACACATTTGCCGGACGCCCCTCGTCCATAATTAATGCTTCTTCCTCAAGTGTAAACAAAGTTTTGAAGTTTTGCTCTGAACACTCAGAAGACGTGTAAGAAAGAAGGAGGTTAATGAAGAAAATGCAGGCAATCCAGCCGAGGAGGAGAAGAGAATGGCTGCCGGATCCATTAGGCGTGCAGCCGCTGCCTCCGCCGCCCAGAAACCTATTAAAGTATCCGCCATGCAAACGGGCAAATGCTTTTAAAATCATTAATGAGGATCTTAAAGAAAACAAGAAGCAGCAGAAGTGCGCAAGACGCCGCCGCGAGGTCTATTAACCGCAACCTTTGTGCGCTAATGGTCTTGTATTAATGTGCGCTCGCAGGAAACTGCAGCCATCATGACACTCGGGAATGAATGCAATTATCTCTGGAGCGCACCCCCAGACTGCAATTTTAGGGAAATCGTCATTTGCTGTCATTTTTTTTACCTTTCAAATAGGGATCCTATATAAAATATCGTGAGGGCGCAACGTCCTGCAGCAAGAAAAGCTGTCACCTTCCGCCCAAAAACGGCCCTATTCACATACAGTGGCATGCAAAAGTTTACGCACCCTTGGTCCAGTTTACTGATATTCTGAACAATTGAAGATGAAATTATCTGTAAAAGCCATAAAGTTAAGGATAACGCATATCCTCTGCATTTTAGACAAAAAAATATATATGTATTTTTTACATTTTTAAATTCACAACAAAAAATAAAGTTGGCCAATGCAAAATATTGTGTACCCTGCATGGTTAGTACCTGCAGCACCCCCTTTGGCAAGTATCAAAGCTTGTAAATGCTTTTTGTAGCCGGCCAAGAGTCTTTCAATTCTTGTGTGAGGCATTTTCATGCTTTCTTCCTTGGAAAGTCTTCTTGTTCTGTAAGATTCCTGGGTCCTCTTGCATGCTCTGCTCTTTTGAGCTCTAGCCACAGATTTTCAACGATGTTCAGATCAGGGGACTGTGAGGGCCATTGTAAAACCTTCAGCTTGTACCTTTTGACATAGGCTAATGTGGATTTTGAATTGTGTTTAGGCACCTTATCCATTTGTAGAAGCCATCCTCTTTTCATCTTCAGCTTTTTTACAGATGGTGTTATGTTTGCTTGAAGAATTTGTTAAACTTTAATTGAATCCATTCTTCCCTCTACCCGTGAAATGTTCCCAGTGCCATTGGATAGAACACAACCCAAAGCATGATTAATCCACCCCCATGCTTAATGGTTGGCGAGATGTTCTTGTCATGACATTCTGTCGCCTTTTTTCCCAAACATTTGGTTTCATCGTTGTGGCCAAGGAGTTCTTTTTTAACCTCATCAGTAACACGACTTGTTTCCAAAATGCATCAGTCTTGTTTAGATGTTCTTTTGCAGACTTCTGATGCTAAATGTTATGGTGAGGACGCAGGAGAGGTTTCCTTCAGATGACTCTTCCATGAAGGCCATTTTTCTGTAGGTGTCTCTGAACAGTAGAACAATGTACCACAACTCCAGAGTCGGCTCAATCTTCCTGAAGGACTTTTGCAGTGAAGTGAAGGTTCTGATTTGCCTCTAGCGATCCTACGAGCAGATCTCACAGAGATTTTGCTTGGTTTTCCGGACCTTATCCTGACCTCCACTGTTTCTGTAAGTGCCATTTCTGAATTACTTTTCGAACTGAGGAAAGGGCAACTTGAAAACGCTTTACTATTTTCTTCTAGCTTTCTTCTGCTTTGTGGGCTTTCACCATTTTGATTTTCAGAGTGCTAGGCAGCTGCTTTGAAAACCCATGGCTGTTGTTTTATTTGCACAAGGTTAGAGGAAGCTGGGTTTTTATAAAGCTGTGAAATTTGCGTCACCTGCCCTTTCCTAACTATGATAATGAACAAGCCACAAACCTAACAGGCTAATTAAGGTCTGAGCACACAAATCTCCAAGGGTGTTCAAACTTTTGCATTGGCCCATTTTCATTTTTGTAGTTTTTAAAATGTTAAAGATGAAAATATTTTTTTGTTCTTACCTAAAATATAAAGGAAATGTGTCATCTTTAACTTTATGCCTTTTAGAGATCATTTCATTTTCAACTTGATTAACTGTTCACAATAACAGTAATGTTGACCAGTGGTGCTCAAACTTCTGCATAGCACTGTATTTCAGGGACCCCAATTGTTAAGGGAACACATTGTAAAAAATAGAGTGCCCCAGAGAGCCACCCAGAGAGCCACCCAGAGAGCCACCCAGAGAGTCCCCCAGAGAGCTACCCAGAGAGCTACCCAGAGAGTCCCCCAGAGAGTCCCCCAGAGAGCCCCCCAGAGAGCCACCCAGAGAGTCCCCCAGAGAGCCCCCCAGAGAGCTACCCAGAGAGTCCCCCAGAGAGCCACCCAGAGAGCCACCCAGAGAGTCCCCCAGAGAGCCACACAGAGAGCCACCCAGAGAGCCACCCAGAGAGTCCCCCAGAGAGTCCCCCAGAGAGCCCCCCAGAGAGTCCCCCAGAGAGTCCCCCAGAGAGTCCCCCAGAGAGCCACACAGAGAGCCAACCAGAGAGTCACACAGAGAGGCACCCAGAGAGTCAAACGGAGAGTCGCACAGAGAACCATACAGAGCGTCACACAGAGTCACACAGAGAACCATACAAAGAGTCACACAGAGAGCCACACAGGGAGTCACACAGAGGGCCACACAGAGAGCCACACAGAGAGTCACAAAGAGAACCAGAGAGTCACATAAAGAGTCACACAGAGCGCCCCACAGAGAGTCACCCAGAGAGTCACCCAGAGAGTCACCCAGAGAACCATACAGAGAGTCACCCAGAGAGTCACCCAGAGAGCCACACAGAGAGTCACACAGAGAACCATACAGAGAGTCACCCAGAGAGTCACCCAGAGAGTCACACAGAGAGTCACACAGAGAACCATACAGAGAGTCACACAGAGAGTCACACAGAGAGTCACCCAGAGAACCAGAGAGTCATCCAGAGAGTCACCCAGAGTCACCTAGAGAACCAGAGAGTCACCCAGAGAGTCACCCAAAGAGTCACCTAGAGAACCAGAGAGTCACCCAGAGAGTCCCACAGAGAGAGTCACAGAGAGAGTCACAGAGAGAGTCACAGAGAGAGTCACAGAGAGAGTCACACAGAGAGCCACACAGAGAGCCACACAGAGTCACACAGAGAGCCAAACAGGGAGTCACACAGAGAGTCACCCAGAGAGTCACCCAGAGAACCATACAGAGAGTCACACAGAGAGCCACACACAGTCCCACAGAGAGTCACACAGAGCGTCACACAGAGCGTCACACAGAGCGCCACACAGAGAGCCACACAGAGAGGCACACAGAGAGCCACAGAGAGCCACACAGAGAGTCACACAGAGCGTCACACAGAGAGTCACACAGAGAGTCACACAGAGCGTCACACAGAGAGTCACACAGAGAGTCACTACAGACTGGGGGACTGACTCCCATCAACAACAAGGGGTTGTCACCTGAGCTGGATTGATAGCGAGACAACTGCCGTCAGAAACACCTCAGCACTTGGGTAGTCCAGGGACATCTTTCTGTGACGCAGGTTTCGCCGTGATTCTGTAAAATGATTGCTCCTTGTTAATCTACAGAAATCTGTGTGACTCAAGGTCTTTATGCCTGCCGCTGCTTCTCGGATCCGGATCCGCGGTGGCTCGAGCGGGCTCCGGACCCAAGGGTCGGGGTCGCACGGTCACTCGGAATAAAGGGGGAATATTTACACGGGGTGTTATGTTTGAAGTTCGTGACGCCACCTGTGGTGCGTGGTAAGGTGGACTACCATCGCTGCAGTTGGGAGTACCTGGTGGCGATGGTGTGGGCAGCCAGGTGTTTAACCCCTCCACGGGTAGGGGGAATGCCCCAGGACTCGGTGGTGGTGACAGGGAGGTGCCGTTGGGACGGTAAGGGTCACTTGTGTACTCACTCAGTCCAATAACGCTGACATCGACAACTGTCGTAAACCAAAGTTCTTGACACCGCTGCCGCTGGGAGGGAGCACGCCTGGATCCCGTGCCCGTTGGTGTTGCCTGTTAGTCTGTGACCTTTGCCTTGGCACCTAGTGTTTCCTGGTTGGTCCCTTGAGTATAAAACTGGTCGGGTCCCGCTCACCACTATGGTTAACTGGGTGAGCTTACTCTCAGGGTTCACGCTTGGGTTTTTCTGGCCCGTTTTGAGTGGAAAGTCCTATCCCTTTCGTTGCGCTAGAACCCCGATTTTGGAGCGGGTAGAGAACGGATCTTGAAGGCTCCGTCCTCGTCGGGTAAATTGTCAGGACGCCTAAAGCTCCTTCCTGACCTTGGGTCCACGTACCCCGTCGTGCCCTGGCCCCTGCCCGGTGATGGCACAAGGCCGCCGACTGTCCTCCTCGACAGTTTGTGCCCCTTGTCACGATCCCCTGCGACCGGGGTTCCTGCTCCTACCAGGCCCAGATCAACGTCTGGCATCTAGTAGTTCCAAGGAGCCCAACTCCTGATCTCCTCTCACTTTCACCTCCAACACTACACTGTTCTGCTCCTGACACATCTGACCCCCCCCTCAACCCCCCAGTGGGTGACCCTATTCCACTCAGGTCGGCCGCTGGTGTGTCTGGTGGGTGTGGTGCAGAGTGTTCCTAGGATTTTGATTAGCTTGTTCTTGGCAACACCAAAGGTCAGGGACCCGTAACCAAGGAGGAGGTGGATACTCTACAGAAGGGCAGATTGCACAATTCCCTGTGACGACCTGATAGGCCGGGGCGTCACATTTATAGATTGCGGTTCTGAAGCAAATTCTGTAGATGCCAAAGAGTCAGATTCTTCTGATTTCCTGGTAAGATGATATTTTCCTAGGAAGTCACCGCTAGTGATGAGCGAGTGTCGCGCCCAGGGATATGGGGTACTCGGTCCTGGGTGGTGTATATCTTGGGAATATCACTGTGGTGGCCGTTGCCTGGTTCTGTGCCCTGGACCCTTTTTGTAATGGGATATACTTACAGGGGGTTAGATTAGTGTTCACACGTGACCTCACTTGCGGTTTGCGGCTATATAGATGGAGCCGCCGCTGCAGAATGTCGCTGCTGGGGCTGGTGGTAATGGCAGCCTGGATGTTGGACCCTCCACAAGCAGGGCCAGGCCCCAGAGGATGGGTGTAATGACGGGGGCCAGAAGAAGTCCACACAAGAGTTCAGTGCAGCTGGTTCTTTACTCACTTTCTGGTGGTAACTGGTCGCCCGAGGCCGGCTGGTTTCGCCTCCAGGTCCCCTTCATCTCAGTGCCAGTGTAGTAATCTGGATAAGGCTGCACATCAAACTTAGATAATAGTATAATGCCTCAAGCATATGGAAAAATATTGGAAAATACAATGAAAAATGCTACTTGCTAATTTGAACATGTGAATAATGAATTGCATACCTGCCATGACTACATTGGGGCAGGTATGACTCGCCCACCCCAGGGCTATGGGACACCCGGTGCCGGGCCGGACTAGTCCGGAGGTAGTCAGTGGTGGCTGGGCCCGGCTCCGTGGCCCTGGTGGGTGTCAGTAGAATATGTGGCTTGCTTGTTTATGGTTGTGTTCGTGACGCCACCTGTGGTATGCGGCTAACAAGCCGCCGCTGCTGTGTGAGGCCACCGGGATGATGTGATGGCAGCTATGGTAGTACTGCTCCCCACAGGTGGAGCAATGCCCGGGGCACAGTTGGTGCTTGTTAGTGTCTATGCAGAGGAAATAACTGAGGCAACTTCAGAGGTGCAGTTCCAGTTCTTTACTCACAGTTCTTGTCAGGGCAGAAGGACCCTTGGACTGCTGGGACCGCTGTCAGGGACCTCCGTCTTCTGGGTGATTCAGAGTGTGAAATCCGGTGCCCTTCTCTTAGTGTCTCCTTCTCTGCTGTCTTCACTAGCCTTGCCTTAGTAAGATGGACTTGGCTTGGCCTCCACTACAACCTCCAGGCTGGGGGGTCACCTGTCGGCTGATTACCCCTTTTCTGGACGTCTGCTATGGGTTCTGGCCCTGGGAGCTTACAACGTCCCTGGGCCTCGGTTTTTACTGTTTGGAGATTGTCTTTGCACTCCTCCAGTCTCTAGGGACCGCCCCCTGTCGCAGCTGGATCCCTCCACCGATGTCACTGTGGACCAGGCCACCGCAGCCTGCACCCCCGTGGCAGTTCTAGGGCCCTGCGTCCTTGGTACCCCTAGGCCTGCTCGTAGTAACTGTCAGGACTACCCGCGGCCCTGCGACCCCTTCTGTCTTCTTTCCTTCTTTCTTTCTTTTCCTTCTCCTTGCCTGCCTCCAGCAGGCCTCCTCCTCCCTCCTTTCTCTCGTTCTTCTCCTCCAACTACATGCTCACTCTTCACTCTCTCACTCCCTGAGGTAACTGACTAAACTTGACCTTCCTATCTCTGTCTGCTCTCCGTGGCTCCTCCCACCTCCCCAGTTGCTAAGCTGTAACCTATGGGAGCAGGGATGGGTCTTACGGCCCCTCCCAGCATGCAGCATGGGAGGGTTGCCTGCCACTTTCCCTGGTCCTGTGTGTCCCTAGCAATGGGTGTAGTGTGGATTTACCAGGGGACCGGAGTTCACTCTCTTCCTCTCCCAGAATGGGCATCACACCGCTGGTGGGGTGCAATGATCTGTGGCGACGGAAGCCTCAGGGGCGCCACACTCCCCCACAGCAAATCCCAGCACGTCCTCGGGCTGAAAAACAACAAAAACAAGTGGGGGAACTGCAAAACATTTTTGGTATGCAATAACATAAAACAGTAAAACATTTCTTCCCTTTATGGGAGGCACATATCATAAACGTTGCGAACTTCTTATAAAGAAAACTCTAAGTGTGCACTTCCAGTCCATTGCACGGTTCGGGCACATCCCTCATAATTCTGGTAGGGGGCACAACGGGTGCAACTAATTACATTGCTGGCTACAACAAGTCCAGTAGCCTGGCAGTTCGTTTCTTTCAATCGACAAAACAACACAATCAACCAGCCATTAAGTCCAATGGCCTGGTTACATAGGACACATAACAACATACCAGCCACTAAGTCCAGTGGCCTGGTATAACATGACACATACACTTCCACCGGGGCCCACATTCCAGTTCAGTGGCCCGGTAACACATAAACATGGGGGTGACGTCTTCAAAAAGAATGAGGGGCAGAACACAAGGGACTTCTTCAAAAAGAATGAGGGGCAGACAGGGGCTATGTACAGTTCAGCATCTCTTCATCTGTACTTGTAGGGATTCTTCTCCGGCTCCCCACCTGGCAGCAGGTAGACAGCGGTCAGCACAGTCTGCGTCTCCTGCATGGCTGTAGCAGGCCTGCTGCAAGATGCTGCGGCCTGGGCCTGCTCTGAGGTAGTGCTGCTGGCTTGCATAGGGTTACTGGCTGGCGCGAGGCTGCTGGCTTGCAGGGGGTTACCAGCCATACGGCGCCACTCTGGCTCTTCTGGGGCTGCCTCCTTGTCTTGGCGGGACGCGCCTGGCATGGCGGCGGCCTGGGTTGGAGTCGCTGCTGCGGTGAGATCTTGGCGGGCCGCACCTGGCGTAGCTGCGGCCCGGATCGGCGTCGCCGTGTCGGGCGTCTCTCCAGGGACCGCGGGCATGGCAGCGGGGGTTGGGGCTCTCGCGCCGGCAGGGGCATTAAATGACTCACCCCTCAGTTGCATCTCCGGTGTTCTGGTGGTCGCTGTCTTGCTGCAGGGTGCTGGTATCGGAGCTGCGGTCGTGGCACGCGCGCCTGCAGGAGGACCGGGCAGGAACCCCACCTGGCAATCCGGGCTCCGCCGGCTGGGGGTGTCACTCTCTTTACCCGGCTCTGCAGCGGCGGCTGGATCTTCTCCGCTCTCCAGGACGCAGGACACAACCCGGTTCTGAGGTGCGTGTCCCGGCTCGGCCACTCCTCCTCTGGCCGCTCGTTGCTCGGCGTCCATCCTTTTAGCTTCTTCACGCGCCATCTTTTCTTCCTCCGCCTTCTATGGCGGGCACCGCTTCGCGCGCTTTTCTTGGACAAGGGGGCGGGGCTTCTCTTCGCGCCCTTTCTTCTTGCACGCCCCCCTTCTTCCCGCTCTCAGCAGCGCTAATGGCGGCGGTTTCTCAGTAAAGTACACAGTCTGTCACACGGTTCTTCAGGCGCACAGTACCCGGTTAGACCGGGCACGAAATCCTGTTCGTGACGCCAAAAGTTGACTCGCCCACCCCAGGGCTATGGGACACCCGGTGCCGGACCGGACTAGTCTGGTAGTGGTCAGTGGTGGCTGGGCCCGGCTCCGTGGCCCTGGTGGGTGTCAGTAGAATATGTGGCATGCTTGTTTATGGTTGTGTTCGTGACGCCACCTGTGGCATGCGGCTAATAAGCCGCCGCTGCTGTATGAGGCCTCCGGGATGATATTATGGCAGCAATGGTGGTACTGCTCCCCACAGGTGGAGCAATGCCCGGGGCACAGTTGGTGCTTGTTAGTGTCTATGCAGAGGAAATAACTGAGGCAACTTCAAAAGTGCAGTTCCAGTTATTTACTCACAGTTCTTGTCAGGGCAGAAGGACCCTCGGACTGCTGGGACCGCTGTCAGGGACCTCCGTCTTCTGGGTGATTCAGAGCGTGAAATCCGGTACCCTTCTCTTAGTGTCTCCTTCTCTGCTGTCTTCACTAGCCTTGCCTTAGTAAGATGGACTTGGCTTGGCCTCCACTACAGCCTCCAGGCTGGGGGGTCACCTGTCGGCTGAGTACCCCTTTTCTGGACGTCTGCTATGGGTTCTGGCCCTGGGGGTTTACAACGTCCCTGGGCCTCGGTTTTTACTGTTTGGAGATTGTCTTTGCACTCCTCCAGTCTCTAGGGACCGTCCCCTGTCGCAGCTGGATCCCTCCACCGGTGTCACTGTGGACCAGGCCACCGCAGCCTGCACCCCCGTGGCAGTTCTAGGGCCCTGCGTCCTTGGTACCCCTAGGCCTGCTCGTAGTAACTGTCAGGACTACCCGCGGCCCTGCGACCCCTTCTGTCTTCTTTCCTTCTTTCTTTCTTTTCCTTCTCCTCCTTGCCTGCCTCCAGCAGGCCTCCTCCTCCCTCCTTTCTCTCGTTCTTCTCCTCCAACTACATGCTCACTCTTCACTCTCTCACTCCCTGAGGTAACTGACTAAACTTGACCTTCCTATGGCCTTGTGCGCACTAGGCGTTTTTGCCGCGTTTTTAGCGGCGTTTTTTACCGCGTTTTTGTGCTGAAAACGCAGTGACATTGCTTCCCCAGCAATGTCAATGGGTTTTCATAAGTGCTGTCCGCACACAGCGTTTTTTTTTTAGCTGCGTTTTTGTGGTGACCACAAAAACGCAGCATGTCAATTATTTCTGCGTTTTTCACTGCGTTTTTCACCCATTGAGTTCAATGAGATGTTCAAAAACGCAATGAAAAAGGCACATTGCAAATATAGCTGCGTTTCTATGACTAAAAACGCAGCTATAAACGCAAGGGGTGGGTACTACAGTGACGTGTACAGGAAGAGGATTCCTTCTGTTGGTAAACACAGAAGCAGGAATCCTCCCGGTACCGTCACCGCTGCGTCCACAACCCGCCCGGTGCCATGTCAGCTCCGTGCGGCGCCATGTCTGGGCGGGAGTTGGAGGCAGCGGCGAAAACCAAAGTGAACAGTAGAAAAAAAAAATGTCATATATACTCACCTGTCCGCAGGGTCCCGGTGCCATGCCCGCTCCCATCTCCTCCCGGTACCGCCGCTCTGTGTGCAGTCTCCCCAGGGCAGGACCTTGCTTGCAGGACCTGGCCGTGGATCACCTGATGCAGTCACCTGACGCATCAGCTGATCGTAGTCTCGCCGGCTTTTTCGCGGCCGGCTATCAGCTGATCCTGCCGTCAGGGGACTTCATCAGCTGATTACCGGCAGCTCCGGCAGCGATCGTATAGGATCAGACTCCTGTCCACTCGATCGCTCCAGGAGCTGCCGGTAATCAGCACAGCACATAAGTGAGTATTATTTTTTTTTTTTCTACTGATGCATCTGCTGATTGTATAATCGGCTTTTATACAATCAGCCGATGTGTGATGGGATTCAGGCACTTGATCCTGACACATCATCTGATCGCTTTGCCTTCCAGCAAACCGATCAGATGATATTGGATCCGGATTGGACGGCGCGGGACCCTGACCCAGGATTACTGCGGAGGGGGGTTTATTTCAATAAAGATGGAGTCACTAATTGTGTTGTGTTTTATTTCTAATAAAAATATTTTTCTGTGTTGTGTTTTTTTTTTATCATTACTAGAAATTCATGGTGGCCATGTCTAATATTGGCGTGACACCATGAATTTCGGGCTTAGGGCCAGCTGATAATATACAGCTAGCCCTAACTCCATTATTACCTAGCTAGCCACCCGTCACCAGGGCAGCTGTAAGAGTTGGATACAGCGCCAGAAGATGGCGCTTCTATGAAAGCGCCATTTTCTGGGGTGGCTGCGAGACTGCAATTCACAGCGGGGGTGCCCAGAAATCTTGGGCACCCTTCACTGTGGATTCCAATCCCCAGTTGCCTAGTTGTACCCGGCTGGACTCAAAAATTAGGCGAAGCCCACGTCATTTTTTTTTGTAATTATTTCATGAAATTCATGAAATAATTAAAAAAAAAGGGCTTCTCTATATTTTTGGTTCCCAGCCGGGTACAAATAGGCAGCTGGGGGTTGGGGGCAGCCCGTACCTGCCTGCTGTACCCGGCTAGCATACAAAAATATGGCGAAGCCCATGTCATTTTTTTTTTCTTTTTGGGCAAAAAACTGCATACAGTCCTGGATGGAGGATGCTGAGCCTTGTAGTTCCGCAGCTGCTGTCTGCTCTCCTGCATACACTAGTTCTGCAGCTGTCTGCTCTCCTGCATACAATGAACATTTTGAAGAAGGAAATGACATCAGACCTTTTTTTTTTTTTTTTTTTCATCAACAATCTTTAATGGCATTGTGCACTGATTAAAAACGCAGTGAGCAAAAACGCAGCAAAAAACGCACCAAATCGCGGCAAAAACGCATGCGTTTTTGCCGCGTTTTTTTAGCCGCGGGTGCGTTTTTTGAGACAAACACGCACATAAAAACGCAGCGTGAAAAAAACGCCTAGTGCGCACATACCCTATCTCTGTCTGCTCTCCGTGGCTCCTCCCACCTCCCCAGTTGCTAAGCTGTAACCTATGGGAGCAGGGATGGGTCTTACGGCCCCTCCCAGCATGCAGCATGGGAGGGTTGCCTGCCACTTTCCCTGGTCCTGTGTGTCCCTAGCAATGGGTGTAGTGTGGATTTACCAGGGGACCGGAGTTCACTCTCTTCCTCTCCCAGAATGGGCATCACACCGCTGGTGGGGTGCAATGACCTGTGGTGACGGAAGCCTCAGGGGCGCCACAGGTATGTAAATAGAGACCACTTACCTGCCCTTCTGTCAGCCCCTCTCCCCCGGCTCAGAGTGGTCATGTGACCGCTCCTGCCGCGATTTTGCTGCTTCCGGTCATTTCATGTCAACATGGGCAGGGCCATGTTGACATGCAAATGTGGAACAGCATGTCGCCTCCCTGCTGGGCTGCACAGTGCGATGAGCCCCGCCCCCTTCCCTGCACCCTCCCACACATTCCCCCGCACCCCTTACTCTCCCTGCAACCTCCCCGTGCACTGCTGTGGGGTCCGTGACCTGGGGGCGGGGCCTGGCGGCGGCTGCCGTGGTGTCAGCGCCAGCAGCGGGCCCCCTGCTCAGGATCACACATTCAAATGTACCGAGATCACAGATCACAGATCACAGATGCCGGTACATTTGAAAGTGCTGATGAGAAGCAGCGCAGCGCTGCTTCTCATCACTGCCCCGCTGTCTGTGCTCTCTTCAGCAAAGCGGTGACGTCACTACTGTGCTGAAGAGAGCACAGACAGCGCGCGAACGTGCAGGAGCGGCGGGGACCGAGGACAGGTGAGTATGTACTCCACATGTGTTCCCGATGGGGATGGGGGGGTTGCAGAGCCATATGTGTGCGTGTGCAGAGCCATATGTATGCGTGTGAGGTACAGAGCCATATGTGTGCGTGTGCAGAGCCATGTGTGTACGGTGCAGAGCCATGTGTGTGCGTGTGCAGAGCCATGTGTGTGCGTGTGCAGAGCCATATGTGTGCGTTGCAGAGCCATATGTGTGCGTGTGCGGTGCAGAGCCATATGTGTGCGTGTACGGTGCAGAGCCATATGTGTGCGTGTACAGAGCCATATGTGTGCGTGTGCGGTGCAGAGCCATATGTGTGCGTGTGCGGTGCAGAACCATATGTGTGCGTGTGCGGAGCCATATGTGTGCGGTGCAGAGCCATATGTGTGCGTGTGCGGTACAGAGCCATATGTGTGTCGCAGGCGGGGAGGAGGGTGTCAGCACACCGCGCTCACCCCTTCTGCTCGGGTCCGGCGGCCGCCGCTGCTCAGTGGTGGCTCGAGCTGTGGGCCGGATCCCGGGGGTTTCTCGAGCGGCACTCCTCGCCCGTGAGTGAAAGGGGGTTTGGGGTGTTGGGATAATGTCCGTGACGCCACCCACGGTTGTGGTGATTTCACCACCGCTGCTTAATACGGGGATCCCGGGGATGGTGATGTGGAGCAGCCAGGTGTTGTGTTGCCCCTCCGTGGGTAGGGGTTGGTGATCCCGGGGCCCGGTGATGGCTTGTGAGGTGCAGGGCCTGGTGGGCGCAGGGACGCGGGGGCAGCGCTGTGCCTTGCGGCACTGTGGTACTCACTCAGCCTGAGACGTGGACACAGTTTTTACGGTAAACCAAACGGCTGGCAAGACGGTCCCACGGACGGCTGCACTTGCTCTCCCGGTAGATGACGGTGATGTCCCTCTTCCTTGCACCTTTGTGTACTTGTTGGTTGCGATGGGTCCCCACCGGTAACCCGCTCCCCGGCTTCAAGCTGGGCCGGAGGAGCACTACTCTTTGCCCGCAGGCGCTGGCCCTCAGAGACTGGTGCCCTGGCGGTGGCGGTGTCTCTGTTGTACAGGTTGAGCTTTTGCCTTCAATCGGGACTTGGTTGTTGGGAGATCTACGTCCCCTTCACTGACGGATTCGGCAAATTTGGCAACTCCTAGCCTTGCCGGGGTCCGAGAGGCCCCTGCCCTGGTGCTGACTGTCCTTCGGAACACTGCTCCAGACCACCGGGCACACAGCCTACGGGGTCCTTCCAGGAACTTCCAAACTGTCCCCCTCCAGACAGTCACCGCCGTTGCTGACCTTGCTGGCTTGCCCTGCACAAAGCTGGACCTTCAGGCTTTCCTCTCACTGTCACCACTCTTGCTTTCCTCCTTTTCCACTTTTCTATCTTTACTTTCACTTAGTTGTTTACTGTAACCACTCTGGGCTACTCCTCCACTCCTTCTACTTCCTCCTCCCTGACTCTCTCTCTACTCCTATCTGCCTGGTACTTCCTGCCTCCAGGACTGTGATCTCCTCGGTGGGCGGAGCCAACCGCCTGGCCCACCCCCTGGTGTGAATCATCAGCCTCTGGAGGAAGGCAACAAGGATTTTTGGTTCAGCTTAGGTGTTCCTACCTGGGATGTGGGGTGTGGTGGTGTGTGACCTGTGTCCCCTGGCTTGCCCAGGGCGACACATTTGCGTGTGCGGTACAGAGCCATATGTGTGCGTGTGCAGAGCCATATGTGTGCGGTACAGAGCCATATGTGTGCGGTGCAGAGCCATATGTGTGCGTGTGCGGTACAGAGCCATATGTGTGCGTGTGCGGTACAGAGCCATATGTGTGCGTGTACGGTGCAGAGCCATATGTGTGCATGTGCAGAGCCATATGTGTGCGTGTGCGGTGCAGAGCCATATGTGTGCGTGTGCGGTGCAGAACCATATGTGTGCGTGTGCGGAGCCATATGTGTGCGGTGCAGAGCCATATGTGTGCGTGTGCGGTACAGAGCCATATGTGTGCGTGTGCGGTGCAGAGCCATATGTGTGCGTGTGCAGAGCCATATGTGTGCGTGTGCAGAGCCATATGTGTGCGTGTGCGGTGCAGAGCCATATGTGTGCGTGTGCAGTGCAGAGCCATATGTGTGCGGTGCAGAGCCATATGTGTGCGTGTGCGGTGCAGAGCCATATGTGTGCGTGTGCAGAGCCATATGTGTGCGTGTGCGGTGCAGAGCCATATGTGTGCGTGTGCGGTGTAGAGCCATATGTGTGCGTGTGCAGAGCCATATGTGTGCGTGTGCGGTGCAGAGCCATATGTGTGCGTGTGCGGTGCAGAGCCATATGTGTGCGTGTGCGGTGCAGAGCCATATGTGTGCGTGTGCAGAGCCATATGTGTGCGTGTGCAGAGCCATATGTGTGCGTGTGCGGTACAGAGCCATGTGTGTGTGTGTGCGATGCAGAGCCATATGTGTGCAGAGCCATATGTGTGCGTGTGCGGTACAGAGCCATGTGTGTGTGTGCGGTACAGAGCCATATGTGTGTGTGTGCGGTGCAGAGCCATATGTGTTCGTGTGCAGAGCCATATGTGTGCGTGTGCGGTGCAGAGCCATATGTGTGCGTGTGCAGAGCCATATGTGTGTGTGTGTGGTGCAGAGCCATATGTGTGCGTGTGCGTGTGCAGAGCCATATGTGTGCGGTACAGAGCCATATGTGTGCGGTGCAGAGCCATATGTGTGCGTGTGCGGTACAGAGCCATATGTGTGCGTGTGCGGTACAGAGCCATATGTGTGCGTGTACGGTGCAGAGCCATATGTGTGCATGTGCAGAGCCATATGTGTGCGTGTGCGGTGCAGAGCCATATGTGTGCGTGTGCGGTGCAGAACCATATGTGTGCGTGTGCGGAGCCATATGTGTGCGGTGCAGAGCAATATGTGTGCGTGTGCGGTACAGAGCCATATGTGTGCGTGTGCGGTGCAGAGCCATATGTGTGCGTGTGCAGAGCCATATGTGTGCGTGTGCAGAGCCATATGTGTGCGTGTGCGGTGCAGAGCCATATGTGTGCGTGTGCAGTGCAGAGCCATATGTGTGCGGTGCAGAGCCATATGTGTGCGTGTGCGGTGCAGAGCCATATGTGTGCGTGTGCAGAGCCATATGTGTGCGTGTGCGGTGCAGAGCCATATGTGTGCGTGTGCGGTGTAGAGCCATATGTGTGCGTGTGCAGAGCCATATGTGTGCGTGTGCGGTGCAGAGCCATATGTGTGCGTGTGCGGTGCAGAGCCATATGTGTGCGTGTGCGGTGCAGAGCCATATGTGTGCGGTGCAGAGCCATATGTGTGCGTGTGCAGAGCCATATGTGTGCGTGTGCAGAGCCATATGTGTGCGTGTGCGGTACAGAGCCATGTGTGTGTGTGTGCGATGCAGAGCCATATGTGTGCAGAGCCATATGTGTGCGTGTGCGGTACAGAGCCATGTGTGTGTGTGCGGTACAGAGCCATATGTGTGTGTGTGCGTGTGCAGAGCCATATGTGTGCGTGTGCGGTGCAGAGCCATATGTGTGCGTGTGCAGAGCCATATGTGTGTGTGTGTGGTGCAGAGCCATATGTGTGCGTGTGCGTGTGCAGAGCCATATGTGTGCGTGTGCAGAGCCATATGTGTGTGTGTGCGGTACAGAGTCATATGTGTGTGTGTGCGTGTGCAGAGCCATATGTGTGCGTGTGCAGAGCCATATGTGTGCGGTGCAGACCCATATGTGTGCGGTGCAGAGCCATATGTGTGCGTGTGCGGTGCAGAGCCATATGTGTTCGTGTGCAGAGCCATATGTGTGCGGTGCAGAGCCATATGTGTGCGTGTGCGGTGCAGAGCCATATGTCTGCGTGTGCGGTGCAGAGCCATATGTGTGCGTGTGCAGAGCCATATGTGTACGTGTGCAGAGCCATATGTGTGCGTGTGCGGTACAGAGCCATATGTGTGTGTCTGCGGTGCAGAGCCATATGTGTGCAGAGCCATGTGTGCGTGTGCGGTACAGAGCCATATGTGTGTGTGTGCGGTGCAGAGCCATATGTGGGGCTGTTATTTGCAATGCTGTAGTGATACCAGGTCAGGTGCTGGGGAAGAAAACTGACAGGGACTGTGTGTGCAGGGGGCGAGGCTGGACACTGGGGCGGGGCTGGACACTGGGGAGGGGCTGGACACTGGGGCGTGGCTGGACACTGGGGCGGGGCTGGACACTGGGGCGGGGCTGGACACTGGGGCGGGGCTGGACACTGGGGAGGGGCTGGACACTGGGGCGGGGCTGGACACTGGGGAGGGGCTGGACACTGGGGCGGGGCTGGACACTGGGGAGGGGCTGGACACTGGGGAGGGGCTGGACACTGGGGCGGGGCTGGACACTGGGGCGGGGCTGGACACTGGGGCGGGGCTGGACACTGGGGCGGGGCTGGACACTGGGGCGGGGCTGGACACTGGGGCGGGGCTGGACACTGGGGCGGGGCTGGACACTGGGGCGGGGCTGGACACTGGGGCGGGGCTGGACACTGGGGCGGGGCTGGACACTGGGGCGGGGCGGTGACAGCTGTGACTGAGGTTCAGCACAGGAAGTGGTCAGTTTGCTGGATCTGAATGTAAACAAGAAGCTGCAGAGAATAAAGGGATAATTCAAGAGGAACAAAAGTTAGAAAACAAAAAATAACAATGTAGGGGTGATTAATATGACAATACAGCGCAGATAAACTCAACATTTTTGTTAAGCTAATGTCGGACAACTCCTTTAAGGAATTATTTCCAAGAGGAGCTGAAATTCATGAACGTTAACAATCCGATAATGGTTACCTGTTATTTATTACCCAAGGTCCATATATTCTTGATGAATTGTCACACTACAGGGAAGTACCAAGCGAGTGGCAAAAGGGAAGGGAAACCCTGTGTCTAGGGAAGGGGGAGACGGTGACCTCTTAGGCTGCTTTCACACATCCGGTTTGAGATGTGCGGCTCAATCCGGCTGTGAAGCCTATGCAACGGATGCGGTGAAAACACCGCATCCTTTGCATAAGTTTTTTACATGCGGCCGGTCCGGTTTTTGCCGCTTGCGGCATGCTACTGAGCATGCGCAGTGGCAAAAACCGAATGCGGCGGCCGGATGCGGTTTTTGCCGCATCGCGCCGCATCCGGCATCCATAGGGATGCATTGGGAAAAGCGCCGCATCAGCCGGATGCGGCGCAATGTGGTTTTTTTGCCGGAGCAAAAAAACGTGCCAGGGAACGTTCCATCTGGCCGCCGCATCGGCTAAATCTGCCGCATGCGGCAAAAGCCGGACCGAACGCAAGCCCATGTGGCACAATGCAGCACTAATTAAAGTCTATGCAGGAAAAACGCAACCGGCAGCAAAAAAAAAAAGTTGCGGTTTTCCTGCAAAGTGCCGGATTGTGCCGCATTGCAAAAGCCGGATGTGTGAAAGCAGCCTTACCAAGCCTACCGCTGGGCCCTGGGTTCCCTCACCACCCTAGATAGGTTCCACACCTATGCGCCGACCCGGATACCTGACCCTGGCTGACCCTGAAATAGGCTCCAGGAGATGGGATGAGCACTTAGTCAATCCGATTAAGCTCTGAAGAAGACACAGGGATAACAAACAGGGGGAACGAAAATAAATAACTTATCTCCAGATGACTCAAGGAGAGGAAGTGCAGCAACAACCACGTCTCTGCAGATGTATGCAAGCCGACTGCTTGCACTGAAGACTTGCTATCACCAGCACAGACAAGAAGGGAATGAGAGAATGTAAGGACACAAAAGTGAAGTGCTGAAGATTATCAGCTGAAAAGGTGAAGAAATCCACAGGGTCCTAAAGGGAAAGGGATAAAAAGCAAGCAGAGTAAGGGAGAGTCAGAGAGAGCCTTGTGTAGCCAAACGCTGCGACCTCCTACAGCTGGAAACTACAGGGCTGTTTGTCATGCATGACGGGTGTCCTCTGGGTCGCCTGCCATAATATGTAGTTTATGTGAATACGCTTGTATTGACTGGGATGTGCACCCTCAGACATTAGTGACAATATGAGTGTCACAGGCGGGGAAGGACGCCGCTGCGCTGCGCTCGCTAACGCTCGGGTCCGGCGCTGCTGCGATAGCTGCTCGGTGGCTCGAGCGATGGGCTGGATCCGGGGACTCGAGCGGCGCTCCTCGCCCGTGAGTGAAAGGGGTGGTTTGGTGTGGTTTGGGGGATTTGGTCCATGACGCCACCCACGGGTTGTGGTGAGGTTGGGCACCACCGCTGCTGGTGACGGGGATCCCGGGAGCGATGGCAGGGAGCACCTGGGATGTTGTCCCCTCCGTGGGTAGGGGTTGGTGGTCCCGGGGCCCGGTGAGGTGACGGGGAGGCAGGGTTGGATGGGTGCAGGGTCGCCTGGGCGGCGCAGCGTGGTGCCGGATGGCACGGTAGTACTCACTCAGCCACAAAGGTACGCAAAGTCTCTGGTAAACCAAACGGCTGGAAGGACGGGTCCCGCAGCCGGCTGCTGTGGCTTCTCCCGGACGGTTGGTGGTGGCTGCCTTTCCCTGCACCTTTGTGTATGTTCGGTCCCGATGGCTTCCCACCGGTAACCCGCTCCCCAGCGTATAGGTGCCGGAGGAGCCCTTTTGCCCGTAGGCTCTGGCCCTTGGAACTCTAGCTGTGGCGGTAGCTGTATTTCCTTCTGTTGGTTGGACAGTTGCCTTCAATTAGGTCTTGGCTGTTAGGAAACCCCTGGGGTTCCGGTCACTGACGGATTCGACCTCTAATGGCAACTCCAAGCCTGGTCGGGGTCCGTAGGCCCTGCCTGTGTGTGCTGGATTCACTTCGCTCCCGGGTTCGGTACCGGCGGGCCACCGCCCGTCCCCGGTCCTACGGTTCCGCGTTGATCTGCCTCTCCTGCAGACGGCCACCACCGTCTGCCAACCTTGCTCTTAGTGCCCGGGCCACACACCCGGACACAGTCAGTTTGCTCCTCCACTCCTACTTCACTCCTTCTCTCTCACTTCCCTAACTGCTCTCTTCTCTGACTCTCTGATCTGAACTGACTTTCTTCTCCCGCCTCCAGGACTGTGAACTCCTCAGTGGGTGGGGCCAACCGCCTGGCTCCACCCCACCTGGTGTGGACATCAGCCCCTGGAGGGAGGCAACAAGGATTTTGTGTCTGGCTGATGTGCCTGTCTCAGGGTGGGGGTGTATGTTGTAGTACCTGTGACGACCTGGCTCGTCCAGGGCGCCACATCCCCCCTTGGTTAAATGCAGACTGTCCGCGGGCTGCCCGTCCATCACCGATTTATTTTTCTTTTTAACTGTAAAAAATAATAAATAACATGTAACGGTAAACATTAAGCATACTTCAGGTCATCTTGAACATTGCAAAAACACATAGATATTTACATTTTTAATAAAATCGGACGGCTTCAGCTCTCCCACCCAAGCAACCTGGCCCTGATGCTGCCCCTACGAAAATGGGCAGCACCCCTTGACCCCAGTCCAGATCCAGGCTGCTCGAGCGGGAACGGGTACGGTGTTTCGCACTCGACTGTCACTTCAGGGGACCCCACGTCCATGGGGGACCCCTAACCCCCGGAGGATCGCCACCGGTTGCGGTAGTGGCGGGCCTGGGCCATCTCTTTCCTCCAGGCCCATCCTCCAAATCAGCCTCTCCGGAGGCGGCAACGGAAACATGCCCCAACCTATTTACAATCCCACAAGTTCGTGGGTGCCCTGCAAGTTCTCAGGCATGTCCATGAAGAGTTCCTCATGCCAACGGTACAAAGGGTCCCTACGGGGACAACTTGCCGGCAACAGCCGGGTCAATCATGGTGTCAATCAGGTTACTTTCTCGGCTGAATTATTTTTCATTCACTTGTAACGGTACTGATGGTCCCAACGGGGACAACTGCTGCAACGGTGGACCACTGCCGCATCCTTTTTCTCCAAGCAGCAGTCTTAGGGCACAGCTGCCATGGCCGCCACTCCTGGTCAAGAGGTGTGGGGGGGACGGGCCCAGCCGGAGTCCCTCCGTGCCGGCTACGACCGGCACCTCCAGTAGTGAGGGGCCCCACTGTGACGTGGCCTGCTCTGCCGCTTGGTACGTCCCCGCGGTGCCTCATCCGAGGCCGGGTGTCTGGAAGCGGTCAGCGTGGCTTGCGGTGCTGGCGTCGGGTCGAGGATCACCTCTGTTGTGGCCGGGCGGACTGCCGGAGCCGTCGTCATCTCCGTCGCGGCCAGGATGGAAGCCGGGACGGGTGCCAGGGCGGTGGTAAAGGTAAGGCCCGGGGGCCGCAGGTCTGCGCCCTCTCCCACAGATGCTACTGGCTCCGCTACCAGTGACAGTGGTAATAACGGGTCGGTCAGGGCGGTGGCCGCGGGCATGGGCAGTAAGGGAGGTGGCGTAGTGGATGGCAGCAGGCCGGGCCCCTCAGACGCAGCGGCCGTTCCCTCAGGGACATAGGGGCGTGGGTCGCTTACCGGCTCCTCGGAAACTACCTCCACTTCGCATGCCCACACGGTTGCAGCCAGGCCCTTCTTCTCCGACGTCCACTCCGCCATCATGGAGTGGACCGTGGCCTGGAGGTCCTGGCACGTCTTGCCGCTGGGTCCAGGAACGTGTTCCGGCAGAGTCCTGGCGTCCCTGCACTTCTGCGGCGCTAATTACATGCGGCCGCTAAGCACTGCCGCTCCTGCGGCCAGCGCTCCTCCGCCAGACACGGACATCTTCTCTCCGTCAGGCGCAGACATCTTGTTTCCGCCCCCCTTGGTCTTTTCTCGCCACCTCCTCTTCAGGGGCGGGGCTTCGGCTTTCGCGCCTCCACTGCTCGAGAGGGAAAATCTTCGCGCCCAAGATGGCGTATTCTGACATTTTTTGGCCGGACACCGCCAGCGGGGCACAAGGCGCACTTCTACCAACCGGCAGAATGGTAAGATCCTGTTCGTGACGCCAAGTTGTCGCGGGCGGGGAAGGACGCCGCTGCGCTGCGCTCGCTAACGCTCGGGTCCGGCGCTAATGCGATGGCTGCTCGGTGGCTCAAGCGGTGGGCCAGATCCGGGGACTCGAACGGCGCTCCTCACCCGTGAGTGAAAGGGGGTAGTTTGGTTTGGGGATTTGGTCCGTGACGCCACCCACGGGTTGTGGTGAGGTTGGGCACCACCGCTGCTGGTGACGGGGATCCCGGGAGCGATGGCAGGGAGCAGCTGGGATGTTATTCCCTCCGTGGGTAGGGGGTTGGTGGTCCCGGGGCCCGGTGAGATGACGGGGAGGCAGGGTTGGATGGGTGCAGGGTCGCCTGGGTGGCGCAGCGCGGTGCCAGACGGCACGGTAGTACTCACTCAGCCACAAATGTACGCAAAGTCTCTGGTAAACCAAATGGCTGGATGGATGGGTCCTGCAGCCGGCTGCTGTGGCTTCTCCCGGACGGTTGGTGGTGGCTGCCTTTCCCTGCACCTTTTGTGTATGTTCGGTCCCGATGGCTTCCCACCGGTAACCCGCTCCCCAGCGTATATATGTGCCGGAGGAGCCCTTTTGCCCGTAGGCTCTGGCCCTTTGAACTCTAGCTGTGGCGGTAGCTGTATTTCCTCTTGCTGGTCGGACGGTTGCCTTCAATCGGGTCTTGGCTGTTAGGAAACCCTTGGGGTTCCGGTCACTGACGGATTCGACCTCTAATGGCGACTCCAAGCCTGGTCGGGGTCCGTAGGCCCTGCCTGTGTGTGCTGGCTTCACTTCGCTCCCGGGTTCGGTACTGGCGGGCCACCGCCCGTCCCCGGTCCTACGGTTCCGCGTTGATCTGCCTCTCCTGCAGACGGCCACCACCATCTGCCAACCTTGCTCTTAGTGCCCGGGCCACACACCGGGACACGGTCAGTTTGCTCCTCCACTCCTACTTCACTCCTTCTCTCTCACTTCCCTAACTGCTCTCTTCTCTGACTCTCTGATCTGAACTGACTTCCTTCTCCCGCCTCCAGGACTGTGAACTCCTCAGTGGGTGGGGCCAACCGCCTGGCTCCACCCCACCTGGTGTGGACATCAGCCCCTGGAGGGAGGTAACAAGGATTTTGTGTCTGGCTGATGTGCCTGTCTCAGGGTGGGGGGGGGTGTTGTAGTACCTGTGACGACCTGGCTCGTCCAGGGTGCCACATGAGGACCATATTTCCAGGATGTCTCCCACCTCACTCAGGAACGGGATTGTGTCTTTCCTGCACATATCCTCATGGTCACTTGGTCTCTTTTTTCCAGTATTGCAGCAGCTTCTCATTATTTGGCCTTTGTGAGTGCCATAAATGATATGGTATAATCCTTTCTTATTGATCTGCTTCATTGTCGACAGGTGTCCGGGACCGCGATGGGCACGTGCTGCACACGCTCTTGGGCGTCCCTGTCTCTGGGTTGGTGGGAGGGTAAGCGCGTGCACCCATCGTGGTCATTCCAAACACACATTGTCTAATGGTACCGTTTTATCTACGATATCCTTTATTTTGGACAGGATCTGTGGGGGAAGGGGAGGACTTTATCCAGATCCTTAATGAGAATCAATAGCAGATACATCTACTGTTTCTAATAATTCAATACATTTTCTGGATCTGCAGCTCAACATGCAAAATGGGAGGCTCACAATCAACCCGTATCTCAAAACAACCCCCACTAACAGCCTCTTAGATTCCGAGAGCTTCCATCCCTTCCACACGAAGATACGAGTCGCAACGGGACAGTTCCTTCAACTTGTTCACGATTGCAACAATCACCTAAGAAGTGAACCCAAAGCTTCATAAGTGAGGCTATCCTCAGGTTATCTGCAAAGCTTCCATGAGGGCTTGTGACAGCAACCGCACTGAATTTGTATCCTCCAGACTGTAACGTCGGCCGATTTGTCCCTCCTTCCTCTTTTCAACATCCTCAGACTTATCTTAACTATTGTATAAAGCATTACACACACTGCAAAAGTAAGACTGTGGTTCATGTCTTCTCGTGTTCTCACCCAAAGGTCTATGTAGGCAGGAAAGTTCAGGGGCAAGGTCTATGTAGGCAGGAAAGTTCAGGGGCGAGGTCTATGTAGGCAGGAAAGTTCAGGGGCGAGGTCTATGTAGGCTGGGAAGTTCAGGGGCAAGGTCTATGTAGGCAGGAAAGTTCAGGGGCGAGGTCTATGTAGGCAGGAAAGTTCAGGGGCGAGGTCTATGTAGGCTGGGAAGTTCAGGGGCGAGGTCTATGTAGGCAGGAAAGTTCAGGGGCAAGGTCTATGTAGGCAGGAAACTTCAGGGGCGAGGTCTATGTAGGCAGGAAAGTTCAGGGGCGAGGTCTATGTAGGCTGGGAAGTTCAGGGGCGAGGTCTATGTAGGCTGGAAAGTTCAGGGGCGAGGTCTATGTAGGCAGGAAAGTTCAGAGGCAAGGTCTATGTAGGCTGGGAAGTTCAGGGGCGAGGTCTATGTAGGCAGGAAAGTTCAGGGGCGAGGTCTATGTAGGCAGGAAAGTTCAGGGGCAAGGTCTATGTAGGCAGGAAAGTTCAGGGGCGAGGTCTATGTAGGCTGGGAAGTTCAGGGGCGAGGTCTATGTAGGCTGGGAAGTTCAGGGGCGAGGTCTATGTAGGCAGGAAAGTTCAGGGGCGAGGTCTATGTAGGCTGGGAAGTTCAGGGGCGAGGTCTATGTAGGCAGGAAAGTTCAGGGGCGAGGTCTATGTAGGCTGGGAAGTTCAGGGGCGAGGTCTATGTAGGCTGGGAAGTTCAGGGGCGAGGTCTATGTAGGCTGGGAAGTTCAGGGGCGAGGTCTATGTAGGCAGGAAAGTTCAGGGGCGAGGTCTATGTAGGCTGGGAAGTTCAGGGGCGAGGTCTATGTAGGCTGGGAAGTTCAGGGGCGAGGTCTATGTAGGCTGGGAAGTTCAGGGGCGAGGTCTATGTAGGCAGGAAAGTTCAGGGGCGAGGTCTATGTAGGCAGGAAAGTTCAGGGGCGAGGTCTATGTAGGCAGGAAAGTTCAGGGGCGAGGTCTATGTAGGCAGGAAAGTTCAGGGGCAAGGTCTATGTAGGCAGGAAAGTTCAGGGGCGAGGTCTATGTAGGCTAGGTATTCCAGGGGCAAGGTCTATGTGTGCCACCCCTGTACCAGCAGCCGAGCTGCTCGGATCCGGACTCTCAGTGGCTCGAGGGTCTTTGGACCCGGGGGTCGTGCGGCCACTCACATGAAGGGGGATATTTACAAGGGGACTGATAGAGTTCGTGACGCCACCCATGGTATGTGGTAACTAGGAGTACCACCGCTGCAGTTGGGGAGTACCTGGGGATGATGGAGTGGGGCAGCCAGGTGTTAGAACCCTCCACGGGTAGAGGGAACAACCCGGGACTCAGTGATTGAAGGGGGGGTATGCCGTTGGATGTATGGGGGTCACTGTGGTACTCACTCCAGTCCATTAAGCAGACACCGACAACTGGTAAAACAAGTCTCTGGACAGTCCTGGTCCCGTCCCCTGCAGTGCTGCCTGGTGATCTGTGATCTGCCTCCTGGCACTAAGTTTAACTTCAACGTAGTGGCCTGGTAGTCTGAAACTTGCCGGGCCCCGCTCCCCACTGTGGCTAAGTGTCGGAGCCTGCTCTCAGGGCTCATGCTTGGGATTTTCTGGACTGTTTGTTTGGAAGGCCCTATGCCCCTCGTTGCGCAAATGCCCCGATTCTGGAGTGGGTGGGAACAGATCATAAAGGCTCCGTTCTCCTCAGGTTAATTGCTGGGTTGCCTGAAGCTTCTCCCCAACCTAGGGTCCGTGTACCCCGCCTTTCCTTAGGTCCCGGACCCGTGACAGTGCCAGGCTGCTGACAGTCCTCCTTGACAGGTCCAGGCACCTAGCTGCAATCCACTGCGACCGGGGGTCCAACTCCTCGAGGCCCAGACCACCATCTGCAACCTAGACAGCTTCTCCTGGGAGCCACCACTCCCGACCTCCTCTCACTCTCTCACTCTTAACTTACTGACTACACTCCTCACCTCCCCTCCCTGACCCCCAGGTGGGCGACTCTATTCCTCTCAGGCCGTCCACTGATGCGCCTGGTGGGTGTGGTGCAGGGTGTAGCTAGGATTTGATTGTTGTTGGAGGCAACACTGTCAGATAGGGACCAGGAACCAAGAGGGACTTGGAATACTGAACGGGAGGGGCAGCTTGTGCAGTACCCTGTGACGACCTGATAGTCCAGGGGCGCCACACAGTACACCCTGTAAATGTCTTTGTCCCCTAATATAAGAGGCGGTAATGGGGTGTCTTAGATCTGAATCCCGCTGGATTTACCAACTTCAATTCATGACCCCACGAGACTTAATTGAAGAATTCTTATATACAGGCTTTGCATACACATCATGAATATAAACCACTTGTGTATTAACCAGTTGTCACAATGTGACTGTAGAATACCAAGGGACAGGGGCTCCTATGCTGTCCCTCACGTTTCTAGGTTATCTCTAACCTCAGAGTTACTCCTGATGGTAGAGATGCCCATGTCCCATTCCTGGATATGCTCCTAACCAGAACTAATCTGATTACCCCCAACCACCAGGGAGGAAAGTGGCAAAAGTGAGATGGAAACACAGATAAAGACAGCCAGGGGAAAAACAAAACTTTGTCACACACCACACACACAGGAATAAACAATGAGAGACTGATGAGAAAAGCAAGAGCAGGAAGGTAGCACCAAAAAGAACAAGGGTTATCACCACAACCGCACTCAGCAAGAAATATAACAACCATCAGATAGAATGGATCACAACATCTCACCAGACCAGATAAGATAAACTATAGCTGGCATAGGTGGAAGGATCTAGCCAGCATATATAGGAGGGGAGCAGATGTGATTGGCTCCCCCACAGCATGTGATCAAAGGTGATTAACAAGCAGCACAGCAAAGATGAACTCTTGCTAGCCTGCCTATGAATTATCACTGTGCAGGTCGATCCCCGAGTCTGCCTGCGCTAATCACAGACACCAGAGCAGTAATCAGGCGGAGTTCTAGAATCTGCAGTCTGAACAGATCCCGACACCGCCATGACAGTCAGTGAAGTTTATAAAACTCTCCGTGTGCCAGCAGTGATCTTTCATTTTCTTCTTGAATACCATGAATTTCCGTGACACCTCCTGGATGGAACATTGACGATTCCCTCCAGGATCCCGGGAAGATGGAGAAAGTAGCTTGGGTGAATGATGAACACCACGGCCCATCCTGGATCCACTCCCCAAATGATGCATCATATCTCTACCCTTATTATATAAACATTATATATATATACCGTATATCTATATTGTATTAAGATATGGATATATACCTATGTGACGTGGATATATACAGTGCTGGCCAGAAGTATTGGCACCCCTGCACTTCTGTCAGATAATACTCTGTTTCTTCTGGAAAATGATTGCAATCACAGATTCTTTGGTATAATTATCTTCATTTATTTTGCTTGCAATGAAAAAAACACAAAAGAGAATGAAACAAAAATCAAATCATTGATCATTTCACACAAAACTCCAAAAATGGGCCAGACAAAAGTATTGGCACCCTTAGCCTAATACTTGGTTGCACAACCTTTAGCCACAATAACTGCGCACAACCGCTTCCGGTCCCATCAATGAGTTTCTTACAATGCTCTGCTGGAATTTTAGACCTTTCTTCTTTGGCAAACTGCTCCAGGTCCCTGAGATGTGAAGGGGGCCTTCTCCAAACTGCCATTTTGAGATCTCTCCACAGGTGTTCTATGGGGTTCAGGTCTGGACTCATTGCTGGCCACTTTAGTAGTCTCCAGTGCTTTCTCTCAAACCATTTTCTAGTGCTTTTTGAAGTGTGTTTTGGGTCATTGTCCTGCTGGAAGACCGATGACCTCTGAGGGAGACCCAGCTTTCTCACACTGGGCCCTACATTATGCGGCAAAATGTGTTGGTAGTCTTCAGACTTCATAATGCCATGCCCACGGTCAAGCAGTCCAGTGCCAGAGGCAGCAAAGTAACCCCAAAACATCAGGGAACCTCCGCCATGCTTGACTGTAGGGACCATGTTCTTTTCTTTGAATGCCTCTTTTTTTTTCCTGTAAACTCTATGTTGATGGCTTTTCCCAAAAAGCTGTACTTTTGTCTCATCTGACCAGAGAACATTCTTCCAAAACGTTTTAGGCTTTCTCAGGTACGTTTTGGCAAACTCCAGCCTGGCTTTTTTATGTCTCGGGGTAAGAAGTGGGGTCTTCCTGGGCATCCTACCATACAGTCCCTTTTCATTCAGACGCTGATGGATAGTACGGGTTGACACTGTTGTACCCTCGGACTGCAGGGCAGCTTGAACTTGTTTGGATATTAGTCGAGGTTCTTGATCCACCATCCGCTTTACACTTCCTGATGACACTGCGCACCGTAGACACAGGAACTTTCAGGTCTTTGGAGATGGACTTGTAGCCTTGAGATTGCTCATGCTTCCTCACAATCTGGAGTCTCAAGTCCTCAGACAGTTCTTTGGTCTTCTTTCTTTTCTCCATGCTCAATGTGGTCACACAAGGACACAGGACAGAGGCTGAGTCAGCTTTAATCCATGTCACCTGCTGCAAGTGTGATTTATTATTGCCAGCCCCTGTTAGGTGCCACAGGTAAGTTACAGATTCTGTTGTTACACAAATTACAGAAGCAGCACAGGATTATTCACACAGCGCCAATACTTTTCTCCACCCCCTTTTTATGTTTGTGTGTAATTATATCCAATTTGGCTTTATGACAATTTTTTTTTTCATTGAAGACAAATTAAATGAAGATAATACCAAATAATTTGTGATTGCAATCATTGTCAGGAAGAAACTGAGTATTATCTGACAGAATTGCTGGGGTGCCAATACTTTTGGCCAGCACTGTACCTATGTGACGTGGATATGTACCTATGTGACGTGGATATGTACCTATGTGACGTGGTTATATACCTATGTGACGTGGATATGTACCTATGTGACGTGGATATGTACCTATGTGACGTGGTTATATACCTATGTGACGTGGATATGTACCTATGTGACGTGGATATGTACCTATGTGACGTGGTTATATACCTATGTGACGTGGATATGTACCTATGTGACGTGGTTATATACCTATGTGACGTGGATATGTACCTATGTGACGTGGATATGTACTTATGTGACGTGGTTATATACCTATGTGACGTGGATATATACCTATGTGACATGGATATATACCTATGTGACGTGGTTATATACCTATGTGACGTGGATATATACCTATGTGACGTGGATATATACCTATGTGACGTGGTTATATACCTATGTGACGTGGATATATACCTATGTGACGTGGATATATACCTATGTGACGTGGATATGTACCTATGTGACGTGGTTATATACCTATGTAACATGGATATATACCTATGTGAGGTGGATATGTACCTATGTGACGTGGATATGTACCTATGTGACGTGGATATGTACCTATGTGACGTGGATATATACCTATGTGACGTGGATATATTCCTATGTGAGGTGGATATATACCTATGTGACGTGGTTATATACCTATGTGACGTGGTTATATACCTATGTGACGTGGATATGTACCTATGTGAGGTGGATATATACCTATGTGACGTGGTTATATACCTATGTGACGTGGTTATATACCTATGTGACGTGGATATATACCTATGTGACGTGGTTATATACCTATGTGACGTGGATATGTACCTATGTGAGGTGGATATATACCTATGTGACGTGGTTATATACCTATGTGACGTGGTTATATACCTATGTGACGTGGATATATACCTATGTGACGTGGTTATATACCTATGTGACGTGGTTATATACCTATGTGACGTGGTTATATACCTATGTGACGTGGATATATACCTATGTGACGTGGTTATATACCTATGTGACGTGGTTATATACCTATGTGACGTGGTTATATACCTATGTGACGTGGATATATACCTATGTGACGTGGTTATATACCTATGTGACGTGGATATATTCCTATGTGAGGTGGATATATACCTATGTGACGTGGTTATATACCTATGTGACGTGGTTATATACCTATGTGACGTGGATATATACCTATGTGACGTGGTTATATACCTATGTGACGTGGATATATACCTATGTGACGTGGTTATATACCTATGTGATGTGGATATATTCCTATGTGAGGTGGATATATACCTATGTGACGTGGTTATATACCTATGTGACGTGGTTATATACCTATGTGACGTGGATATATACCTATGTGACGTGGTTATATACCTATGTGACGTGGATATATACCTATGTGACGTGGATATGTACCTATGTGACGTGGATATGTACCTATGTGACATGGATATGTGTTAGGACCAGGAGGACGGGTAGACCCAGGAGGTGGATCCACTGGGCTGAACACCTCACCGAGGGCAAGGTGCCCGGTAGCCGGAGCACTACAGGTAGCAGGACAGTCCGTTCAGAGGAGTGGAGTGAAGAAGTCCCTGGGACCACGGAGTCTCTGAAGGTAGTCCGGGTGACGGAGCTCAGGTTCGGAGGCCGAGATGATGTCAGGCAGAATCCGGAACCAGCGGAGCGAGGAGGTCGGTCACCACACGGATCCAGGGATGGGAGATGGTAGGGACTGACGAGATGGCAGACAGTCACCGTTCGGGGTTCTGGAATCGTCAGGACCGGTTGGCGAGACAGGAGCGACTCTACAAGAGAGATAGGTAAGTATGGTACAAGGCACAGGGAGACCTGACTCCTAGCTTAGCAAACACGAAGAACAGGCCCCGCCCACTTGGAAAGGAACCCCCTATATACCCTGTACCTGCATCTTCAATATCCTGTTGGAGGACGCTGGCCCTTTAAGAAAAGGTCAATGACCGCGCGCGCGCCCTAATGCGCATGCGCGAGGCCCGGGTGCCAGAAGCCAGAGCAGGATGCGGTGTACAGGAGGCAGGAGTGCCCTGCTGGCTCAGGCTAGCAGACGGGCGCCGGGACCGGGGACCGGGTTGCCTGGAGGACGCAGGTGAGGGAGCATGGAGGCTGAGGAGCGGGGGACCGGGGACCGTGGCACGGGAGCGGGGAAGCATGGTCCGGGAGCGGGGAAGCGTGGCAGAGGAGCCGGGGAGCGTGGCAGGGGAGCCGGGGAGCGTGACAGGGGAGCCGGGGAGCGTGGCACGGGCACCGGGGAGCGTGACAGTACCCCCTCCCCCACGCCCCCCTCCCCGCAACCGGGACAGGAAGGCACGTATCAGGGGAGTACCCACATACTCCCGGGGTTCCCAGGACCTATCCTCAGGACCATACCCAGCCCAGTCCACCAGGAAGAACTGTCGGCCCCGCACGGTCTTCATGGCCACGATATCCCTTACCGCATAGATGTCATAGTCAGCAATAGGAGGAGGAGCAGAACTGGCAGCAGCGGAGAAGGGACCAAGGACAACCGGCTTGAGCAGGGAGACGTGGAAGGAGTTGGGTATCCTCATCGTGGCCGGGAGCTGCAGCTTGTAGGAGACCTCATTGATCTTGGCGATGACTTCAAACGGCCCGATGTATCGAGGACCCAGCTTGTATGACGGTAGCTTCAATCGGACATACTTGGAAGCAAGCCAGACCAGATCTCCTGGAGAGAAACACGGAGGATCCAGACGCCTCTTGTCTGCGTGTCTCTTCATCCGCAGGGAAGCGCGTCCAAGGGACCTCTTGACAGAGTCCCAAATTGTTGAAAAGTCACGGACTACGGTATCAGCAGCAGGGACATCCGAGGAAGGAGATACAGGTAAAGGGACGGAAGGCTGAAGTCCGTAAACGACATGGAAGGGAGAACTGGAGGAGGACTCACTGACGTGGTGGTTATGGGAGAATTCAGCCCAAGGAAGAAGCGTGGACCAGTCGTCGTGATGGATGTTAACGTAGTGACGCAAGAAGGTCAGGATCTGATTGACTCGTTCCACTTGGCCATTCGACTGAGGATGGTAGGCCGACGAAAAGTCCAGAACCACTCCCAGATGTTTGCAGAGGGCTCTCCAGAAGCGCGAGGTAAACTGAGTTCCTCTGTCGGACACAATGTGTGATGGAAAGCCATGCAACCGGAAGATGTGCTGTATGTAGGCGTCAGCGAGCTCCTGGGCAGAGGGCAGTCCAGCCATAGGGATGAAATGAGCCATCTTGGAGAAACGGTCCACCACGACCCATATGACCGTATGTCCGGAGGACGAGGGCAAGTCTGTAATAAAGTCCATTGCAATGTGTTGCCACGGAACGGAGGGAATAGGCAGCGGCAGAAGACGACCATATGGCAGGTGTGTGGGTGTCTTGTTCCGGGCACAAGAGGAGCAGGCTGAGACAAAGGACGTGATGTCCGTGCGAAGGGATGGCCACCAATAGTGACGTACAATTGCATTCCATGTTTTCTTCTGACCGGCATGGCCGGCTATTTTCGAGGCATGGCCTCAGTGCAAGACTTTTTGTCTATCCGTTTCAGAGACATAGGTCTTCCCGGGCGGTATCTGAGCCAGAGTGACAGGAGCCACCGGAATGACTTTACTTGGGCAGATGATGGGTTGGGATGTCTCCTCCTCCTGTTCCATGGGCACTAATGACCTGGACAAGGCATCTGCTCGTACATTCTTATCCGCGGGCCAAAAATGGAGTTGGAAATCAAACCTGGCAAAGAACAAGGACCACCTGGCTTGTCGTGGGTTCAGTCGCTGAGCAGACCGCAGGTATTCCAGGTTCTTGTGGTCCGTGTAAGTGATCACGGGGTATACTGCTCCCTCCAGAAGGTAGCGCCATTCTTCCAGAGCCAGCTTGACTGCCAATAGCTCTCGGTCACCGATGGTGTAGTTGCGTTCAGGCGCTGAGAAGCTCTTGGAGAAGAAACCGCAAGTAACCATCTTCCCGGATGAGGACTTCTGCATGAGCACTGCTCCGGCTCCCGAGGAGGAGGCATCCACCTCCAAGGTGAACTGTCGGTTTAACCCTGGACGGTGGAGCACAGGTGAAGAAGCAAATGCCTGTTTCAGGGAGCCAAACGCGGCGTCGGTCGCAGGTGACCAGTCCTTCGGATTAGCCCCCTTCTTGGTCAAGGCAGAGAGAGGCGCAGTCAGGGCAGAGAAGTGAGGGATGAACTGACGGTAATAGTTAGCAAATCCAAGAAAACGTTGAATTGCCTTCAGTCCGGAAGGAGGGGGCCAGTTGAGAATGGAAGAGACCTTCTCTGGGTCCATCTGCAGGCCAGTATCGGAGATTACGTAACCCAGGAAGGGAAGAGAAGACTGCTCAAAGACACACTTCTCGTACTTGGCGTACAGACGATTCTCTCTCAGTCTTTGTAGTACCAGCTGCACGTTCTCTCTGTGGGTCTGGAGGTCCGGAGAGAAGACCAGGATGTCATCCAGATATACCACCACACAGACGTAGAGAAGGTCCCGGAACACGTCGTTCACTAATTCTTGAAAGACTGCCGGTGCGTTACACAGGCCGAAGGGCATCACACAATACTCGTAGTGCCCATCGCGAGTATTGAATGCGGTCTTCCATTCGTCCCCAGAGCGGATGCGGACCAGGTTGTAGGCACCCCGAAGATCCAACTTGGTAAACACACAAGCTCCTCTAAGCCGATCAAACAATTCAGGGATGAGCGGCAGGGGGTATTTATTCTTTACGGTGATTTGGTTCAATCCCCGGTAGTCAATGCATGGGCGCAGGTCGCCCTCTTTCTTCTTAACGAAGAAGAAGCCTGCTCCAGCAGGAGAGGAGGATCTCCGGATGAATCCCCTTGCCAGGTTCTCAGTGATGTAGGCAGACATGGCTCTTGTTTCAGCAGGGGACAAAGGATATATCCGTCCTCGAGGTGGTGTAGTTCCCGGCAGTAGGTCGATGGCACAGTCGTAAGGACGATGTGGCGGCAGTACCTCTGACTCCTTTTTATCAAAAACGTTCGTGAAGGACCAATAGGCCGAAGGCAGTCCTGGTAGGGACTCCGGAACCGGAGGTCATCGGATGGGCTGTATGGACTTCAGGCAGTTCTCGTGGCAAGAGGAGCCCCATCGGGTAATTTCACCAGTACGCCAGCTGACCGACGGTTCGTGTGTCCGTAACCAGGGGAGTCCCAGCAGGATTTGATGAGACATATGTGGGAGGACGTAGAGAGTGATGTTCTCGGTGTGCAGGGCACCGATACGCAGTTCTACTGGCTTGGTGATCCACGAGATGGTGTCAGAGAGGGGTCTCCCATCTACAGAGGCAATCACGAGGGGTTTGTCGAGTGGAGTAACCGGTACCTGGTACTTGTCCACCGTGGCCTGCTGGATGAAATTGCCTGCTGCCCCGGAATCGAGGTACGCCTCTACCGTGAACCGCGTCTCTCCCGTTGTCACTTGAACAGTCCACGTAACCGGGTCTGAGAGAGTCCCAGCACCAGTGGCCTCTCCTACCAACCCTAGGCTTTGGAGTTTCCCGGCCTCTCTGGACAGGAACGTAGCAGGTGTGTGCCCTCTCCGCAGTAGAAGCAGAGGCCCTTGGCGAGCCGTTCTGCTCGGCGTTGTTCGGACTGCCGCAAACGATCAATCTGCATGGGTTCGTGGACAGAGACGCCAGACGATGCCGACTGAGGTACGACGGGCTTCTGCGGAGGAGAGGAATGCCGTATCGGACGTCTCTCGCGGGACACCTCTTTGGATCGTTCCTGAAAACGGAGGTCAACGCGGGTGGCTAGTGCAATCAGGGCATCCAGGGTGGAAGGAGCATCGCGGCCTGCCAGCTCGTCCTTAATACGACTGGAGAGTCCTTCCCAGAAGGCGGCGGTGAGGGCCTCATTGTTCCACCACAATTCTGAGGCCAAGGTGCGAAAGCGGATGGCATATTGGCCCACCGTCAAGGTCCCCTGACGTAGCCTTGACGTAGAGGAGTCCCCTGACGTAGAGGAGTGATGAGGCGGACGCGGCGGCACATCCGGGTTCATCAAAGGTGGTTCTAAACGCCTGCAGGAATTCCTGGATGTTAGTAGTTACAGGGTCCTCCCTCTCCCACAAGGGGTTCATCCAGGCCAGTGCCTCACCCTCTAGATGGGACATCACAAACGCCACCTTGGCTTGGTCGGAGGCAAACAGGTGCGGAAGCAGCTTAAAGTGGAGGGAGCACTGATTCAAGAATCCTCTGCAGGTCTTAGGATCTCCGGCATATCGGGGTGGAGAGGCCAAGCGGAGTTTAGAGGCTTCCGAGGAAGCCGCCACGGCAACTGCGGCCGTGGACTATGCTGTTGAAGCCTGAGATGCCAGGGACGTGGCAGTTGCTTGCAGCGTGTTCAGGCGGGTATCCACCGAGGACATGAAGGCCAGCATGCGGGACTGAGTCTCGCGCTGTCGTCCAAGTTCCTGCTGCAAGCCACCCAGCTGGGCCGCTAGTGCTTCAGCGGGATCCATGGCCTGTTCTTACTGGTAGGACCAGGAGGACGGGTAGACCCAGGAGGTGGATCCACTGGGCTGAACACCTCACCGAGGGCAAGGTGCCCGGTAGCCGGAGCACTACAGGTAGCTGGACAGTCCGTTCAGAGGAGTGGAGTGAAGAAGTCCCTGGGACCACGGAGTCTCTGAAGGTAGTCCGGGTGACGGAGCTCAGGTTCGGAGGCCGAGATGATGTCAGGCAGAATCCGGAACCAGCGGAGCGAGGAGGTCGGTCACCACACGGATCCAGGGATCAGAGATGGTAGGGACTGACGAGATGGCGGACAGTCACCGTTCGGGGTTCTGGAATCGTCAGGACCGGTTGGCGAGACAGGAGCGACTCTACAAGAGAGATAGGTAAGTATGATACAAGACACAGGGAGACCTGACTCCTAGCTTAGAAAACACGAAGAACAGGCCCCGCCCACTTGGAAAGGAACCCCCTATATACCCTGTACCTGCATCTTCAATATCCTGTTGGAGGACGATGGCCCTTTAAGAAAAGGTCAATGACCGCGCGCGCCCTAATGCGCATGCACGAGGCCCGGGTGCCAGAAGCCAGAGCAGGATGCGGTGTACAGGAGGCAGGAGTGCCGGGCTGGCTCAGGCTAGCAGACGGGCGCCGGGACCGGGGACCGGGTTGCCTGGAGGACGCAGGTGAGGGAGCATGGAGGCTGAGGAGCGGGGGACCGGGGAGCGTGGCACGGGAGCGGGGAAGCGTGGTCCGGGAGCGGGGAAGCGTGGCAGAGGAGCCGGGGAGCGTGGCAGGGGAGCCGGGGAGCGTGGCAGGGGAGCCTGACAGGGGAGCCGGGGAGCGTGGCACGGGCACCGGGGAGCGTGACAATATGTACCTATGTGACGTGGATATATACCTATGTGACGTGGATATATACCTATGTGACGTGGATATGTACATATGTGACGTGGATATATACCTATGTGACGTGGATATATACCTATGTGACTTGTTTTTGTCATCACGTCTGCCGCATAGTATTAGGACCCAGTTTGGGTAGGCACTGTTATATTCTACAGTTCTATCCCGTACCTCAAACCTTTATTTTGCCTTTGCCTATGCGCAGTATGGCCATTCCTCTTGTCTTTCATCACCTGTGTATTGTTCTTTTCCTCTTGTCTTTGTTTCTCCAGTACAGATCCACCACATCGGGACATTGCCCTGACCCCCCGGTACAGTGGGACAGCTCCACCACATCGGGACATTGCCCTGACCTCCCGGGACAGTGGGACAGCTTCACCACATCGGGACTTTGCCCTGACCCTCCGGGACAGTGGGACAGCTCCACCACATCGGGACTTTACACTGATCCCCCGGGACAGTGGGACAGCTCCACCACATCGGGACTTTGCCCTGACCCTCCGGGACAGTGGGACAGCTCCACCACATCGGGACATTGCCCTGACCTCCTGGGACAGTGGGACAGCTCCACCACATCGGGACATTGCCCTGACCCTCCGGGACAGTGGGACAGCTCCACCACATCGGGACATTGCACTGATCTCCCGGGACAGTGGGACAGCTCCACCACATCGGGACATTGCCTTGACCTCCCGGGACAGTGGGACAGCTCCACCACATCGGGACATTGCCCTGACCTCCTGGGACAGTGGGACAGCTCCACCACATCGGGACTTTACACTGACCTCCCGGGACAGTGGGACAGCTCCACCACATCGGGACTTTGCCCTGACCCTCCGGGACAGTGGGACAGCTCCACCACATCGGGACATTGCCCTGACCTCCTGGGACAGTGGGACAGCTCCACCACATCGGGACATTGCCCTGACCCTCCGGGACAGTGGGACAGCTCCACCACATCGGGACATTGCCCTGATCTCCCGGGACAGTGGGACAGCTCCACCACATCGGGACATTGCCCTGTCCTCCCGGGACAGTGGGACAGCTCCACCACATTGGGACATTGCCCTGACCTCCTGGGACAGTGGTACAGCTCCGCCACATCGGGACATTGCCCTGACCCCTTGGGACATCGAGACATTGCCCTGACCCCCCGGGACAGTGGGACAGCTCCACCACATCGGGACATTGCCCTGACCTCCCGGGACAGTGGGACAGCTCCGCCACATCGGGACATTGCCCTGACCCCTTGGGACATTGAGACATTGCCCGGACCACCCGGGACAGTGGGACAGTTCCACCACATTGGGACATTGCCCTGACCTCCAGGGACAGTGGGACAGCTCCACCACATTGGGACATTGCCCTGACCTCCTGGGACAGTGGGACAGATCCACCACATCAGGACATTGCCCTGACCTCCCGGGACAGTGGGACAGTTCCACCACATTGGGACATTGCCCTGACCTCCCGGGACAGTGGGACAGCTCCGCCACATCGGGACAGTCACGATGGATCTCGATGGTTGGGAGCTACGTTGTGGGGATCCTGGAGTCTATGAAGGTCCTGTAGTGGGATCCTTACAATGCGTAAGGCTCGGGACTGCAGTGAGCTCTTAGCAGTGCACCGAGATACTGACACTGCATTTTCTTTTTTCGCGTCATGAACTTATTTTGTTATAAAATTTGAGGAACTTCTAGAATTTTCTTTTAATATTTTAGAAGGCAAGATGGACGCTCCACTGGTGCCCCAGCCCCATGTGACCCCACAGTCCTGTGACTTCCTAATTAGTCCCGTGCACCGAGCCCCCCATAAAGAGCGTGCAGCCAGACCCCCTAAGACGTCCGAGCACAGACTCCGCCAGGTCAGTCTTTTGCCTTCTCATTTTTGCCTGATTTGTTTTCATGGTGTGAACCGTCCGCTAATTCCCAGAGACCATTATTGAGATGAGGGAGAAATGAGCGTAATAATAATGATGATGATGATAATGTGCATAATGTCGCTGCTGCAAATCCACCAACTAAGTGGCTTTCACAGGGGCTGGTAATTATTTCAATGTGCGCCTATAATACCGCCATCCCCTATAATGTGTATTACCGCCCCTGGGATTCTGCCGGACACCGCTGTAACTTTATTTGGGCAGAACAAAGTCAGACGCTTTCTCGAGAGGCGATGATCATTCATTGTACAAGGAGCTTCCCCCGGACGTATGATGGGTGATCGGCGGGCATGCTGGCACATGTAGTCCTACTACAGCTGATCACAGCTAATTCAGCAATGATTCACTCGATATAGTGAAGATCTCTGCTACTCGGGACTACCCTACTAGCTGCTAATACCACCGTAGAGACACTGCACCGGCGGCCCCTACACTTAGCCGCAACACCGCAAGTGGCGACACGAATAACTTTATTCACCAATCCCCTGTAAATATCCCCATTACAAAAAGGGCCCATTGCACGGAATCGGGTAACGGCCACCACCGTGACATCCCCAAGATATACACTGCCCGGGACCGAGTACCCCATATACCTGGGTGCGACATATACAGACTGCACAGAACTATGTAGGTATACACGTGATAAAGGGTCTGGGTAGATGGCGTCTCTATATCAGCGGCCATATCACCCGCTGTCGCAGACACTTGACTTCCTACAGGACTTGGGTGTACTCTCTTTTTGCCCGGCACTTTACGTCCTGTGAATAAAATATGACCATTACCTAGGGTAAAGATGGCGGCCTTCTGCTCACTGAGCGCCACCTGCTTATATATATATATATATATATATATATATATATATATATATAGTCATCACCTTTTCTGTTCGCCCTGTCAGGTGTAGCGGCTTGTCCTGATTTTAGCTGCTTTATTTGCTGGCGGCTTCCGGTCATATATTCCGCTTCACACATTTCACCACCGGTAGAAGAATAAGCAAAACCGGGCTTACAAAGAAACAATGGCTTTTCTGTTCTTAGAAGAGACAATGGCTTTTCTGTTCTCATTTATCAGACGTGGTTTTCTGGGTTATATGTGATATATGTTGTATTGTCAGTCCTGGAGCCTCTGTGTGAGGATTAGGATTTACTTCATGTCTAAATACACATGTTTAAAATATCAGTTAATATATACTGTATATACACACACACACACTGTATATATAAGTTACCGGGGATACAGTCGCTTGTTTCCCCCAGTATCGGCCTCGGCCGGTGTCTCCGCAGGTACCACGTCATCGCCACAATTCATCATCATTATAAAACCAATCCGTAAAGTCATCGTAAACAGGAAGAAATAATATATAAATAATAGAATGTGAGATAACGCCGGCAGATACAGTGCCTTGCAAAAGTATTCAGCCCCCTTGAATTTTTCAACCTTTCCCCACATTTCAGGCTTCAAACATAAAGATAAAATGTTATTGTTCTGGGGAAGAATCAACAACAAGTGACACAATTGTGAAGAGGAAGGAAATTTATTGCTTATTTTATACTTTTATAAAAAAAATAAATAACTGAAAATTGTGGTGTGCAATATTATTCATCCCCTTTACATTCAGTGCAGAAACTCCCTCCAGAAGATGATTGAGGATCTGTGAATGATGCAATGTTGTCCTAAATGACTGATGATGATAGATATAATCCCCTGTGTGTAATCAAGTCTCCGTATAATGCCCCTGCTCTGTGATAGGCTCAGGTTCTGTGTAAAGCGCAGAGAGCATCATGAAGACCAAGGAACACAACAGGCAGGTCCAGGATACTGTTGTGGAATAGTTTAAAGCCAGATTTGGTTACAAAAAGATTTCCACAACTTTAAACATCCCAAGAAGCCCTGTGCAAGCGATCATATTGACATGGAAGGAGCATCATACCCCTGCAAATCTACCAAGACCCGGCCGTCCATCCAAACTATCATCTCACACAAGGAGAAGACTGATCAGAGATGCAGCCGAGAGGCCCATGATCCCTCTGGATGACCTGCAGAGATCTACAGCTGAGGTGGGAGAGTCTGTCCATAGCACAACAATCAGTCTACACTGCACAAATCTGGCCTTTATGGAAGAGTGGCAAGGAGAAAGCCATTTCTCAAAGATATCCATAAAAAGTGTCGTTTAAAGTTTGCCACAAGCCACCGACACCAAACATGTGGAAGAAGGGGCTCTGCTCAGATGAAACCAAAATCACACTATTTGGGCACACTGCCAAACAATAAAAGCAACACAGCTCATCACCTTGAACACACCATCCCCACTGTCAGACATGGTGGAGGCAGCATCATGGTTTGGGCCTGCTTTTCTTCAGTAGGGACAGGGAAGATGGTTAAAATTGATGGGAAGATGGAAGGCGCCAAATACAGGACCATTCTTGAAGAAAACCTGTTGGAGTCTGCAAAAGACCTGAGACTGGGACGGAGAGTTGTCTTCCAACAAGACAATGACCCCAAACACAAAGCAAAATCTACAATGGAATGGTTCACAACTAACCGTATCCAGGTGTTAGAATGGCCAAGTCACAGTCCAGACCTGAACCCAATCGAGAATCTGTGGAAAGAGCTGAAAACTGCTGTTCACAAACGCCTCCATCCAACCTCACTCAGCTCCAGCTGTTTACAAAGGAAGAATGGGCGAGAATTTCACCTCTCCATGTGCAAAACTGATAGACCCATCCCCCAAGAGACTGCAGCTGTAATCACAGCAAGAGGGGGCGCTACAAAGGATTCACTTACAGGGGGTGAATAATATTGCACGCCACAATTTTCAGTTATTTATTTTTTATAAAAGTGTAAAATAAGCAATAAATTTCCTTCATCTTCACAATTGTGTCACTTGTTGCTTCTTCACCAGAACATTAACATTTTATCTTTATGTTTGAAGCTTGAAATGTGGGAAAAGGTTGAAAAATTCAAGGGGGCTGAAAACTTTCGCAAGGCACTATATATCCAGTATAATACAGGTCCCATTGTGGATCCAGAAGAGGAACATAAGACTCAGCCTCCAGCTAAATATTGGCAGGCACGATACTGCTTAAGGAACGTGTCTCTGACTGTGGAGCCCAACTGACCAATCCTAAAGGAAGCAAGGGTCGTGCCCATATCCCCTCTTTCCACCATTCCCTAGGTGAGCCACTAATTGGGATGCCCAGCTGACCAACGGGATGACAAGGGAAAGGGGGGTCCAGCCACACCTACAAGGGTTAAATTCAGTGCCCGGGGTCAGTGACTTCCTCTTTCCCTCTGGCTGCCCCCCTAGAAGCTTTTGTTCCTGAGGACCCCATGGAGGCTATTGTCATGGCTGACCCCCTGATGGAGGCCCTGCGGCAGAGAGCGGCACAGGAAGTTGAGCACTGGCTACAAGCCCTTATTTCTGGCCTCAGCGCTCCCCTCCCTGCGCCCTCTCCGGCTTCTCAGGGAATACTATCCATCCCTGGGACTCCGTCCACTGCAGCCCCTCCGGACCTCCCCATAGCTCAGCATGCCCAGGCCTCAGCCTCACTGGCCCCCATTGCAGCCCCTCCGGACCTCCCCATAGATCAGCCCGAGTGCTCGCTAGCCTCCCCCGCAGCCCCACACTCCAGCACTAGCTCCCCCGGGATCCAGCCGGTCACTAGCCCCCTGCACACGCAGCTCTCAGCCCAAACCAAGCCCAGGGAGCTGCCGACCCAGGGAGACCGACGCTCTCAGCGCTGCTCTCGCCCCCCACAGCGCCTCCGGGTCACCGGTGAACCCCTGCATCACCGGCGCCGGCCAGCACAAGCTGTGCCCCACGTGCAAGCGCCCCGCCCCCTCCAGAGATCCAGAGCCAGGAGACAAGCCCCGCCTCCTCTTCCAGGCCGAGCGTCCTGGCTCCGCCCACCATGCAGCGTCATTCCCGGGCACCGCCCACTCCCCTGTTACAATGCCAGCAGGCGAGCACCTCCCCTCCTACAGGCTCCGCCCCTCCAGCAGGCTCCAGTGTGATGCCTACACAGGAAGCGGAGATCACCAGTGTAATGTCCACAGCTGCGGGTTCCTCTGCTCGGTCTCTCCTGACCGATCAGCGCTCCCTGCAGCAGGGCTATAACGTTACACACAGTGCACCAATCACCACTGACACACACACCACAGCCCCACTAACAGCCCCCCTCACACAGCCCTCACCAGACATACAATGCCCCCTATACTCCTGCCCCCCAGCAATGCTCAGCACACCAGCAATCACCACTGACACACACACCACATCCCCACTAACAGCCCCCCCTCACACAGCCCTCACCAGACATACAATGCCCCCTATACTCCCACTCCTGCCCCCCAGCAATGCTCAGCACACCAGCAACCACCACTGACACACACACCACAGCCCCACTAACAGCCCCCCCTCACACAGCCCTCACCAGACATACAATGCCCCCTATACTCCTGCCCCCCAGCAATGCTCAGCACACCAGCAATCACCACAGACACACACACCACAGCCCCACTAACAGCCCCCCCTCACACAGCCCTCACCAGACATACAATGCCCCCTATACTCCCACTCCTGCCCCCCAGCAATGCTCAGCACACCAGCAATCACCACTGACACACACACCACAGCCCCACTAACAGCCCCCCCTCACACAGCCCTCACCAGACATACAATGCCCCCTATACTCCCACTCCTGCCCCCCAGCAATGCTCAGCACACCAGCAATCACCACTGACACACACACCACAGCCCCACTAACAGCCCCCCCTCACACAGCCCTTACCAGACATACAATGCCCCCTATACTCCCACTCCTGCCCCCCAGCAATGCTCAGCACACCAGCAACCACCACTGACACACACACCACAGCCCCACTAACAGCCCCCCCTCACACAGCCCTCACCAGACATACAATGCCCCCTATACTCCCCCTCCTGCCCCCCAGCAATGCTCAGCACACCAGCAACCACCACTGACACACACACCACAGCCCCACTAACAGCCCCCCCTCACACAGCCCCTACCAGACATACAATGCCCCCTATACTCCTGCCCCCCAGCAATGCTCAGCACACCAGCAATCACCACTGACACACACACCACAGCCCCACTAACAGCCCCCCCTCACACAGCCCTTACCAGACATACAATGCCCCCTATACTCCCACTCCTGCCCCCCAGCAATGCTCAGCACACCAGCAATCACCACTGACACACACACCACAGCCCCACTAACAGCCCCCCCTCACACAGCCCTTACCAGACATACAATGCCCCCTATACTCCCACTCCTGCCCCCCAGCAATGCTCAGCACACCAGCAACCACCACTGACACACACACCACAGCCCCACTAACAGCCCCCCTCACACAGCCCTTACCAGACATACAATGCCCCCTATACTCCCACTCCTGCCCCCCAGCAATGCTCAGCACACCAGCAATCACCACTGACACACACACCACAGCCCCACTAACAGCCCCCCCTCACACAGCCCTCACCAGACATACAATGCCCCCTATACTCCTGCCCCCCAGCAATGCTCAGCACACCAGCAATCACCACTGACACACACACCACAGCCCCACTAACAGCCCCCCCTCACACAGCCCTCACCAGACATACAATGCCCCCTATACTCCCACTCCTGCCCCCCAGCAATGCTCAGCACACCAGCAATCACCACTGACACACACACCACAGCCCCACTAACAGCCCCCCCTCACACAGCCCTCACCAGACATACAATGCCCCCTATACTCCCACTCCTGCCCCCCAGCAATGCTCAGCACACCAGTAACCACCACTGACACACACACCACAGCCCCACTAACAGCCCCCCCTCACACAGCCCTTACCAGACATACAATGCCCCCTATACTCCTGCCCCCCAGCAATGCTCAGCACACCAGCAATCACCACTGACACACACACCACAGCCCCACTAACAGCCCCCCCCTCACACAGCCCCTACCAGACATACAATGCCCCCTATACTCCTGCCCCCCAGCAATGCTCAGCACACCAGCAATCACCACTGACACACACACCACAGCCCCACTAACAGCCCCCCTCACACAGCCCTTACCAGACATACAATGCCCCCTATACTCCCCCTCCTGCCCCCCAGCAATGCTCAGCACACCAGCAATCACCACTGACACACACACCACAGCCCCACTAACAGCCCCCCCTCACACAGCCCTCACCAGACATACAATGCCCCCTATACTCCCACTCCTGCCCCCCAGCAATGCTCAGCACACCAGCAACCACCACTGACACACACACCACAGCCCCACTAACAGCCCCCCCTCACACAGCCCTCACCAGACATACAATGCCCCCTATACTCCTGCCCCCCAGCAATGCTCAGCACACCAGCAATCACCACTGACACACACACCACAGCCCCACTAACAGCCCCCCCTCACACAGCCCTCACCAGACATACAATGCCCCCTATACTCCCACTCCTGCCCCCCAGCAATGCTCAGCACACCAGTAACCACCACTGACACACACACCACAGCCCCACTAACAGCCCCCCCTCACACAGCCCTCACCAGACATACAATGCCCCCTATACTCCCACTCCTGCCCCCCAGCAATGCTCAGCACACCAGTAACCACCACTGACACACACACCACAGCCCCACTAACAGCCCCCCCTCACACAGCCCTTACCAGACATACAATGCCCCCCATACTCCTGCCCCCCAGCAATGCTCAGCACACCAGCAATCACCACTGACACACACACCACAGCCCCACTAACAGCCCCCCCTCACACAGCCCTCACCAGACATACAATGCCCCCTATACTCCCATTCCTGCCCCCCAGCAATGCTCAGCACACCAGTAACCACGTAATCCCCACTAACTCTCCACATTCAGTGCACACCCCAATATTAACCAGCGGAAACCACTTAGTTACTGCACATAACCCGCCCTGCGAAACAATTAGCACACGTTATAATGTCCCCTCGGTCGCCCCCCAGCGCACCCATAGCCACAGCAGGCGTAGGCATAGGCGCGGCAGGTCCTCCCCAACCTCCTCCGACAAGTCCCGACGCCATTCCCCACATCCCTCTAGAAGGCGATCCCCACATTACCACCGGAGACGCAGCTCCCATAGGAGCCGCCACAGATCGCAGTCCTCTAGATGGCGTTCCCCATCATCATCATCACAATGGTCCGACAAATCCGAGAGTCCCACTAGACTAGCCAGGCCTCTCGACCGACGCCAGCGGTCACGAGCCGCATCCATGGCTGTCAGCCAGGGAGACCGGTCATCTCCCAGGGCGCCCGGCGAAATTTACCAGACCATCATCCAAGCAGGAGTCCCTCCACCACCCGGAGTCGCTCCTCCAGCCATCATCCCAGCGGGAGCCGGGGTCCCTCCATCACCTGGAGTCGCTCCTCTAGCCATCATCCCAGCGGGAGCCGGAGTCCCTCCACCACCCGGAGTCGCTCCTCTAGCCATCATCCCAGCGGGAGCCGGAGTCCCTCCAGCACCCGGAGTCGCTCATCTGTCCGTCAATCAAGCGGGAGCCGGAGTCCCTCCACCACCCGGAGTCGCTCCTCCAGCCATCATCCCAGCGGGAGCCGGAGTCCCTCCAGCACCCGGAGTCGCTCCTCCAGCCATCATCCCAGCGGGAGCCGGAGTCCCTCCAGCACCCGGAGTCGCTCCTCCAGCCATCATCCCATTGGGAGCCGGAGTCCCTCCACCACCCGGAGTCGCTCCTCCAGCCATCATCCTAGCGGGAGCCGGAGTCCCTCCACCACCTGGAGTCGCTCCTCTAGCCATCATCCCAGCGGTAGCCGGAGTCCCTCCATCACCTGGAGTCGCTCCTCTAGCCATCATCTCAGCGGTAGCCGGAGTCCCTCCATCACCTGGAGTCGCTCCTCCGTCCGTCAATAGAGTGGGAGTCGGAGTCCCTCCATCACCTGGAGTCGCTCTTCCTGCATCACACAGCGGTGAGTTCTCCGAAGCCAATGCACACGACACTGTACATGATATCGGGCATAACGCAATGGGGAACGAGCTAGCGTCAACCATTAAGGCATTAATTCAACAGCTGACGCGCTCTCGCGCTACACCAGAAGATAAAGCGACACCTCAGCTAGCGAGCCTTCACAAGGACGCATTCTTCTGCGGAATTAGCCCCCTAGGTGCGCACATAGATCAGGAGACAAGAGACAAAATCTGGAACAATGACTATATTGACATATGGTCCTTATTATCCCCCGACCAACTGACTATAGATAAAGAAAGGAGGACAAACGACCGTTCATACGACAGAAATGGACCGAAAATAGCGCAAACGATGAATAATTGGCTACAGGCTTTCGCAGTCTTAGGCTGTATTATGGGCCAGAAGCATCCGGAACGCTGCTCCGAGCTCTATATATATCAGGATCTGATATATAACTCATACAAGGCCCATGGCGGGTCAGCCTGGCGGCGGTATGACGAGGAGTTCCGCAGGCGGCTGGCCCTGCAACCCAGCCTAGGCTGGGGAGTTAAAGCAACAGACGTATGGTTACGACTGATGCTGTCACAGAAGCAGCCCCCCTTTTCATCTACGACCACTAGCTACCCCGCAGCCCAACACTCAGTGGTCGTGCGAAAAAACGGGCCCTGCTGGCAATTTAATGAGGGAAATTGCCGTTTCCACGCGTCGTGCAGATACAGACACGACTGCTCTGCTTGTGGAGGAGGACACCCAGCAGCAAGGTGTACCCGTCCAGCAATCAGGGTGCCTACAAGGCAGAACCCCGGTGAGCGTAACCGCAATGGCCCCCTGGTTAAACCTCTACCCTAATAAAGAAGCTGCAAGGCAATTGCACTCCGGCTTTACACACGGTTTTATTATCCCCTTCAAACCTAATAGAACACCAACCCTGGCACATAACCTAAAATCCGCTCGCGAATTCCCCGACATCTTGAAACAAAAAATTCAAAATGAAGTAAACCTAGGCCGAATGGCGGGCCCCTTTGAATCAATCCCTTTCCAAAATATCAGGATATCCCCGCTAGGCATTATCCCAAAAAAGGAACCCGGGAAGTATCGTCTAATCCATCATCTGTCCCACCCAAAAGGCGCATCGGTTAACGACGGAATCCCCCCAGAGGAAGCATCGGTAACATACGCGTCCTTTGACAAAGCAGTAGAATTAGTCCGTGCAGCGGGGCCCGGTGCCCTGCTAGCTAAATCTGACATAGAGGCGGCGTTCCGCCTATTACCCGTGCATCCCGACTGCTTCCACCTGCTAGGCTGCAAGGTGAACGAACACTATTATTACGATATGTGTCTGCCAATGGGATGTTCCATCTCATGTCACTACTTTGAGCTGTTCAGTTCGTTCCGGGACTGGGTAGTTCGTTACGAAACAGGCAGCAATTCCCTGATCCATTACCTCGACGATTTTTTATTCGTCGGCCCCGTAAACTCTAAACTCTGCTCCCTCCTCCTCACAAAATTTAAATTTATAGCTCAGCGCTTCGGTGTCCCGCTATCACCCGAAAAAACAGTCGGCCCCTGTAACGTCTTACCTTTCCTCGGCATCGAGATAGACACTAACGCAATGGTTTTTCGCCTGCCAGCAGAAAAAATTCAGAGAACACTGCATATGCTGGAGGGTTTCTGCGAGGCGAAAAAGGTCACCCTCCAACAGATGCAGTCCTTGCTGGGTCTGCTGACATTCGCCAGCCGCGTAATGCCGGTCGGCAGGGCCTTCTCTCGGAGATTATCACTAGCAACAAAGGGCATCTCCCAACCAGGCCATAGAATCAGGCTCACTCGCTCCCTGAAGGCAGACTTACTAGTCTGGAAGACTTTCCTTCAATCCTTCAATGGCCATACCTGCGTCATGGCTAAAGAGACGTCAAGCACAGACCTAGGGCTCACTGTAGGAGGACGTAATAAAAAGAGCTTTGCGGCAATCTACAAGAACCAGTGGTGTACTGGCAGCTGGCCGGATCTGTGGGCCACATCAAGCTGGGGGAGTGATCCAGCCCTGCTAGAAATATTCACAATAGTATTGTCCGTAGAGTTATGGGGTCATCAGCTGGAAAACTCAAACATTCGATTTCCAACAAAAGATCTGATAACGGCGAAGAGCTTAAATCACATGTCGTCTGCGTCGCTGCCCTTACTGGCTCTGCTACGCAGGCTCGCCCTTCTGTGCCTGAGACACAACATCTGGTGCCGAGCTCATATAACGGCGGACATAGACGATAACCTTGTTAACTCTCTTTTATGTTCCGATTGGCAGGCCTTCACAGACCATCTCCCAATGGCGCATCCAGAGGGTATCCCGTGTCCTCCATCGCTATGGGACACCGTAGCCAATCACTAATGCCTCTAATCCGTGCCTCCGTTACACCGGCTACCTGGCAGGTCTATGGTAAGGCTTGGGAGGAGTGGTGTTCACTAATCCAGGGTAGGCCCGTTCATAACTGCGACCGCGCAAGAAGCGAAGTGACGACGGAATTTTTGCTTCGGCTCAAAGAACAAGGGGCGTCGGGCACGTCGGCACAACGGCATTTATCGGGGATAGCCTTCTTTTTTCAATTAGCAGGGTGGGTGGATGTGACGAAGTTCTTTGTCATTAAGCAAGCCATTAAAGGCTGGAAAAGGCTTCAACCGAGTCAGGAATGCCGTCGCCCCATGTCATTGAAATTACTACACGACATGATTGCAATATCCCCCTCAATATGCAAGTCTCCATACGAGGCGTCCCTCATATCAGCAGCCTTCGCTATCGTTTTTTTCGGCGCGCTGCGCATTGGTGAATTGTTACCACGCTCAAAAACAGCATCTGAAGGCGGGTTACTCAACGAGGATGTAGTCATATGCAGCAACGCCCTGCGCATTCGCGTGCGTAAATCCAAATGCGACCCCACTGGGAGGGGCACGTGGGTCCTGGTTAACTCAGCTGATGGCCCAGTGTGCCCACTAAAAAACAGTCAAACACTACGCGCTGATCAGACACGCAAGCAGATTTTTTCTGTCCCATACGGACGGGTCCCCGCTTACCAAGTATCAATTTCAAGCAATGTTTAAGCAGGGCTTAGCGAAAGCTGGGGAGAATCCGAAGGAATACGGGACCCATTCCTTCCGAATCGGGGCAGCCACTGAGGCAGCTAGGGCAGGAGTAACGGAGGCTGAAGTGCAGAGAATGGGTCGATGGAAGTCCGCTTGCTTTGCCAGATATATAAGACCGGATTTGCTGAAATAACACGTTTATCTATTACAGGCGACTGCAGACCGGCAGTCTGGGTAGTTGGTCACTCTTATATTTACTGGGCAGAAAAAAGAGCCATGATTCGACCAGGAGGAAAGAACCTTGGCTTCAGAAACGTTGAGGTCAATTGGAGAGGCATCAGAGGGCTAAGATGGCAACAAGTTTTCCCGGAGATGGTGGACATCTCCAGGGCGGCCACGGGGCCGTTGGTAGTGGTGATCCATGCTGGTGGCAATGATTTGGTGAAACGCAGTATGGTCGAACTACTAACAGTGATGAAGACGGACATCGAACGTTTGACCTACCTCTTCCCGGATATAGTATGGGTGTGGTCAGAGATAGTACCACGAGCGGTATGGCACGGAGCAAAAAATGCAAATGGCATAGAGCGGTCAAGGAGAAAGATCAATGCGAGAATGGCAAAATTCATGAGAGAAAGATGCGGTTTCGTGGTGCGTCACCACCAGTTGGAAGGCGATAACTCTGCACTGTTGAGGGCAGACGGAGTGCACCTTACGGACATCGGTCAAGACATTTTGTTGTCCGGGATACAGGACGGAGTGGATCAGGCCCTGAAGGTGATGGGTGGGGTCGGAGTCCTGTGTAGGCGGTACACATGATCCTCCGTGGTGGAAAATGGCGGAGAGGGGGCCAAGGTCGTAACAGCTCGTTGGCTGCACGCCGGTCGGTCGCAGACAAGGTTGCGGCGACGAGCTCGTAATGACATGGAAGGCCCCTTCTCTACCTATGAACTTAATAAACTGTGACCGACCTGTTTTCACCCCATCTAGGCCGTCTGTGTTTTCATTTGGGGACTGGGGGGAAGAGGGGAGGGCACCGCTTCAGACATACGGGTCTCCACAGTCTGGCAGGCACGATACTGCTTAAGGAACGTGTCTCTGACTGTGGAGCCCAACTGACCAATCCTAAAGGAAGCAAGGGTCGTGCCCATATCCCCTCTTTCCACCATTCCCTAGGTGAGCCACTAATTGGGATGCCCAGCTGACCAACGGGATGACAAGGGAAAGGGGGGTCCAGCCACACCTACAAGGGTTAAATTCAGTGCCCGGGGTCAGTGACTTCCTCTTTCCCTCTGGCTGCCCCCCTAGAAGCTTTTGTCCCACCCTCCCTCCCTTATAGTCTCAGCACCCTCTTATTAGTTTTATTGTTTTCTTACCAGAATAATTGTGTGTAACTGAATATAGATGCAACCCTTGTATTTGAAATTACGTCACAGCGGAAAATGGCGGAGAGGGGGCCAAGGTCGTAACAGCTCGTTGGCTGCACGCCGGTCGGTCGCAGACAAGGTTGCGGCGACGAGCTCGTAATGACATGGAAGGCCCCTTCTCTACCTATGAACTTAATAAACTGTGACCGACCTGTTTTCACCCCATCTAGGCCGTCTGTGTTTTCATTTGGGGACTGGGGGGAAGAGGGGAGGGCACCGCTTCAGACATACGGGTCTCCACAGTCTAGACTGTGTGACTGATACAGGTGTATATCCAGAACACACTATATACTATATATACAGGTAATATATGTATACTCTGGGGTGATGTACCTCCTTTATATTACACTGTGTGACTGTGATACAGGTGTATACCCAGGACACGCTATATACTATATATACAGGTAATATATGTATACTCTGGGGTGATGTGCCTCCTTTGTATTACACTGTGTGACTATGATACAGGTGTATACCCAGGACACACTATATACTATACATACAGGTAATATATGTATACTCTGGGGTGATGTGCCTCCTTTGTATTACACTGTGTGACTATGATACAGGTGTATACCCAGGACACACTATATACTATATATACAGGTAATATATGTATACTCTGGGGTGATGTGCCTCCAGCTAAATATTAGACTGTGTGACTGATACAGGTGTATATCCAGGACACACTATATACTATATATACAGGTAATACATGTATACTCTGGGGTGATGTACCTCCTTTATATTACACTGTGTGACTGTGATACAGGTGTATACCCAGGACATGCTATATACTATACATACAGGTAATATATGGATACTCTGGGGTGATGTGCCTCCTTTATATTACACTGTGTGTCTGTGATACAGGTGTATACCCAGGACACGCTATATACTATATATACAGGTAATATATGTATACTCTGGGGTGATGTGCCTCCTTTATATTACACTGTGTGACTGTGATACAGGTGTATATCCAGGACACGTTATATACTATATATACAGGTAATATATGGATACTCTGGGGTGATGTGCCTCCTTTATATTACACTGTGTGACTGTGATACAGGTGTATACCCAGGACACGCTATATACTATATATACAGGTAATATATGGATACTCTGGGGTGATGTGCCTCCTTTATATTACACTGTGTGACTGTGATACAGGTGTATACCCAGGACACGCTATATACTATATATACAGGTAATATATGTATACTCTGGGGTGATGTGCCTCTTTTATATTATACTGTGTGACTGTGATACAGGTGTATACCCAGGGCACGCTATATACTATACATACAGGTAATATATGTATACTCTGGGGTGATGTGCCTCCTTTATATTACACTGTGTGACCGTGATACAGGTGTATACCCAGGACACGCTATATACTATATATACAGGTAATATATGGATACTCTGGGGTGATGTGCCTCCTTTATATTACACTGTGTGACTGTGATACAGGTGTATACCCAGGACACGCTATATACTATATATACAGGTAATATATGTATACTCTGGGGTGATGTGCCTCCTTTATATTACACTGTGTGACTGTGATACAGGTGTATACCCAGGACACGCTATATACTATATATACAGGTAATATATGGATACTCTGGGGGTGATGTGCCTCCTTTATAATAGACTGTGTGACTGATACAGGTGTATACCCAGGACACGCTATAGACTATATATACAGGTAATATATGTATACTCTGGGGTGATGTGTCTGCTTTATATTACACTGTGTGACTGTGATACAGGTGTATACCCAGGACACACTATATACTATATATACAGGTAATATATGGATACTCTGCGGTGATGTGCCTCCTTTATATTACACTGTGTGACTGTGATACAGGTGTATACCCAAGACACGCTATATACTATATATACAGGTAATAGATGTATACTCTGGGGGTGATGTGCCTCCTTTATATTAGACTGTGTGACTGATACAGGTGTATACCCAGGACACGCTATATACTATATATACAGGTAATATATGGATACTCTGGGGTGATGTGCCTCCTTTATATTACACTGTGTGACTGTGATACAGGTGTATACCCAGGACACGCAATATACTATATATACAGGTAATATATGTATACTCTGGGGTGATGTGCCTCCTTTATATTACACTGTGTGACTGTGATACAGGTGTATACCCAGGACACGCTATATACTATACATACAGGTAATATATGTATACTCTGGGGTGATGTGCCTCCTTTATATTACACTGTGTGACCGTGATACAGGTGTATACCCAGGACACGCTATATACTATATATACAGGTAATATATGTATACTCTGGGGTGATGTGCCTCCTTTATATTACACTGTGTGACTGTGATACAGGTGTATACCCAGGACACGCTATATACTATATATACAGGTAATATATGGATACTCTGGGGTGATGTGCCTCCTTTATATTACACTGTGTGACTGTGATACAGGTGTATACCCAGGACACGCTATATACTATATATACAGGTAATATATGGATACTCTGGGGTGATGTGTCTGCTTTATATTACACTGTGTGACTGTGATACAGGTGTATACCCAGGACACGCTATATACTATATATACAGGTAATATATGTATACTCTGGGGTGATGTGCCTCCTTTATATTACACTGTGTGACTGTGATACAGGTGTATACCCAGGACACGCTATATACTATAAATACAGGTAATATATGGATACTCTGGGGGTGATGTGCCTCCTTTATATTACACTGTGTGACTGTGATACAGGTGTATACCCAGGACACGCTATATACTATATATACAGGTAATATATGTATACTCTGGGGTGATGTGTCTGCTTTATATTACACTGTGTGACTGTGATACAGGTGTATACCCAGGACACACTATATACTATATATACAGGTAATATATGGATACTCTGGGGTGATGTGCCTCCTTTATATTACACTGTGTGACTGTGATACAGGTGTATATCCAGGACACGCTATATACTATATATACAGGTAATATATGTATACTCTGGGGTGATGTGCCTCCTTTATATTACACTGTGTGACTGTGATACAGGTGTATACCCAGGACACGCTATATACTATATATACAGGTAATAGATGTATACTCTGGGGGTGATGTGCCTCCTTTATATTAGACTGTGTGACTGATACAGGTGTATACCCAGGACACGCTATATACTATATATACAGGTAATATATGGATACTCTGGGGTGATGTGCCTCCTTTATATTACACTGTGTGACTGTGATACAGGTGTATACCCAGGACACGCTATATACTATATATACAGGTAATATATGGATACTCTGGGGTGATGTGCCTCCTTTATATTACACTGTGTGACTGTGATACAGGTGTATACCCAGGACACGCTATATACTATATATACAGGTAATATATGTATACTCTGGGGTGATGTGCCTCCTTTATATTACACTGTGTGACTGTGATACAGGTGTATACCCAGGACACGCTATATACTATACATACAGGTAATATATGTATACTCTGGGGTGATGTGCCTCCTTTATATTACACTGTGTGACCGTGATACAGGTGTATACCCAGGACACGCTGTATACTATATATACAGGTAATATATGGATACTCTGGGGTGATGTGCCTCCTTTATATTACACTGTGTGACTGTTGTACAGGTGTATACCCAGGACACGCTATATACTATATATACAGGTAATATATGTATACTCTGGGGTGATGTGCCTCCTTTATAATACACTGTGTGACTGTGATACAGGTGTATACCCAGGACACGCTATATACTATATATACAGGTAATATATGGATACTCTGGGGGTGATGTGCCTCCTTTATATTAGACTGTGTGACTGATACAGGTGTATACCCAGGACACGCTATATACTATATATACAGGTAATATATGTATACTCTGGGGTGATGTGTCTGCTTTATATTACACTGTGTGACTGTGATACAGGTGTATACCCAGGACACACTATATACTATATATACAGGTAATATATGGATACTCTGGGGTGATGTGCCTCCTTTATATTACACTGTGTGACTGTGATACAGGTGTATACCCAGGACACGCTATATACTATATATAAAGGTAATAGATGTATACTCTGGGGGTGATGTGCCTCCTTTATATTAGACTTTGTGACTGATACAGGTGTATACCCAGGACACGCTATATACTATATATACAGGTAATATATGTATACTCTGTGGTGATGTGCCTCCTTTATATTACACTGTGTAACTGTGATACGGGTGTATATCCAGGACACGCTATATACTATATATACAGGTAATATATGTATACTCTGGGGTGATGTGCCTCCTTTATATTACACTGTGTGACTGTGATACAGGTGTATACCCAGGACACGCTATATACTATATATACAGGTAATATATGGATACTCTGGGGTGATGTGCCTCCTTTATATTACACTGTGTGACTGTGATACAGGTGTATACCCAGGACACACTATATACTAAATATACAGGTAATATATGTATACTCTGGGGTGATGTGCCTCCTTTATATTACACTGTGTGACTGTGATACAGGTGTATATCCAGGACACGTTATATACTATATATACAGGTAATATATGGATACTCTGGGGGTGATGTGCCTCCTTTATATTAGACTGTGTGACTGATACAGGTGTATACCCAGGACACGCTATATACTATATATACAGGTAATATATGTATACTCTGGGGTGATGTGTCTGCTTTATATTACACTGTGTGACTGTGATACTGGTGTATACCCAGGACACACTATATACTATATATACAGGTAATATATGGATACTCTGGGGTGATGTGCCTCCTTTATATTACACTGTGTGACTGTGATACAGGTGTATACCCAGGACACGCTATATACTATATATACAGGTAATAGATGTATACTCTGGGGGTGATGTGCCTCCTTTATATTAGACTGTGTGACTGATACAGGTGTATACCCAGGACACGCTATATACTATATATACAGGTAATATATGGATACTCTGGGGTGATGTGCCTCCTTTATATTACACTGTGTGACTGTGATACAGGTGTATACCTAGGACACGCTATATACTATATATACAGGTAATATATGGATACTCTGGGGTGATGTGCCTCCTTTATATTACACTGTGTGACTGTGATACAAGTGTATACCCAGGACACGCTATATACTATATATACAGGTAGTATATGTATACTCTGGGGTGATGTGCCTCCTTTATATTACACTGTGTGACCGTGATACAGGTGTATACCCAGGACACGCTATATACTATATATACAGGTAATATATGGATACTCTAGGGTGATGTGCCTCCTTTATATTATACTGTGTGACTGTTATACAGGTGTATACCCAGGACACGCTATATACTATATATACAGGTAATATATGTATACTCTGGGGTGATGTGCCTCCTTTATATTACACTATGTGACTGTGATATAGGTGTATACCCAGGACACGCTATATACTATATATACAGGTAATATATGGATACTCTGGGGGTGATGTGCCTCCTTTATATTAGACTGTGTGACTGATACAGGTGTATACCCAGGACACGCTATATACTATATATACAGGTAATATATGTATACTCTGGGGTGATGTGTCTGCTTTATATTACACTGTGTGACTGTGATACAGGTGTATACCCAGGACATACTATATACTATATATACAGGTAATATATGGATACTCTGGGGTGATGTGCCTCCTTTATATTACACTGTGTGACTGTGATACAGGTGTATACCCAGGACACGCTATATACTATATATACAGGTAATAGATGTATACTCTGGGGGTGAAGTGCCTCCTTTATATTAGACTGTGTGACTGATACAGGTGTATACCCAGGACACGCTATATACTATATATACAGGTAATATATGTATACTCTGTGGTGATGTGCCTCCTTTATATTACACTGTGTAACTGTGATACAGGTGTATATCCAGGACACGCTATATACTATATATACAGGTAATATATGTATACTCTGGGGTGATGTGCCTCCTTTATATTACACTGTGTGACTGTGATACAGGTGTATACCCAGGACACGCTATATACGATATATACAGGTAATATATGGATACTCTGGGGTGATGTGCCTCCTTTATATTACACTGTGTGACTGTGATACAGGTGTATACCCAGGACACACTATATACTAAATATACAGGTAATATATGTATACTCTGTGGTGATGTGCCTCCTTTATATTACACTGTGTGACTGTGATACAGGTGTATACCCAGGACACACTATATACGATATATACAGGTAATATATGTATACTCTGTGGTGATGTGCCTCCTTTATATTACACTGTGTGACTGTGATACAGGTGTATACCCAGGACACGCTATATACTATACATACAGGTAATATATGTATACTCTGGGGTGATGTGCCTGCTTTATATTACACTGTGTGACCGTGATACAGGTGTATATCCAGGACACGCTATATACTATATATACAGGTAATATATGGATACTCTGGGGTGATGTGCCTCCTTTATATTACACTGTGTGACTTTGATACAGGTGTATACCCAGGACACACTATATACTATATATAAATATATGGATACTCTGGGGTGATGTGCCTCCTTTATATTACACTGTGTGACTGTGATACAGGTGTATACCCAGGACACGCTATATACTATATATACAGGTAATAGATGTATACTCTGGGGTGATGTGCCTCCTTTATATTAGACTGTGTGACTGATACAGGTGTATACCCAGGACACGCTATATACTATATATTCAGGTAATATATGTATACTCTGTGGTGATGTGCCTCCTTTATATTACACTGTGTGACTGTGATACAGGTGTATATCCAGGACACGCTATATACTATATATGCAGGTAATATATGTATACTCTGGGGTGATGTGCCTCCTTTATATTACACTGTGTGACTGTGATACAGGTGTATACCCAGGACACACTATATACTATATATACAGGTAATATATGTATATTCTGGGGTGATGTGCCTCCTTTATATTACACTGTGTGACTGTGATACAGGTGTGTGACGGGGTGTACATCAGAGCAAAGAGAGACAACAGGCCGAGGATGATCCAACAGGTTTACTAACAGGAATACAAGAACAGCACACGATAAGTCCACGTAAAACAGATTCGGGGGCCTTTCCCAACAATCCTCGGACCGGATAACAAAGCAATCATCCTTACAGTAGTCCAAAGGGTTCCACACAATCCAAAGAGTTCCACACAATCCTACGGGCCGCCACACAGGCCTAGCTCCGTCCATGTCCACAGCCAACCAGGCTGGGGCTCCTGCTCACTTCAAGTTTCAGCTCACTCTGAAGTTACAAAAAGGGAAATGCATTGTCTGTGCTCCTTGACCAGCCCACCATGTTCAGGGGGTGGGGGTCACACATCCTATCATCAATGGTTTGGTCCATCACAGGGCTCCGATATGTCTGCCAGCCACAGTAGATGAAGGGATCCCCTGCTGTGCAGAACAATGACTATTCCTTCACTGGCCAATGCAATTACAGATTAGATACACAACTCTGGATAGAAGAGGACAGGCTATTTACATAATCACATTAGATGCCAAGACTACAATTGTATGAGAGAGACACATTGAGATCAGTAGCTCCCCCAAGGAAATACATGAATTACAACTAATACAACCAGGGAAATATACATATCATGACATAGTATCACAGCATATACAGTGAGAGGGTAAATTACATCTTCACAATCCCTCCCCCTCCCAACTTGTGTACGTACTAGGGACCTCTACAGGTCACTGGTTAAGTACACACAGGCAGAGCGTTACTTACATCTGGCTTCATGCAGCCACGAATTGGCATCGTAGCTCTCCCACATCATTGCCCAGGAGAACAGCTGCAGGCAGACCACCCATCACCCCAACCACACATCGCCTGACCCCAAAACCAAAGTTCAGATCCACAGTGGCTGTGGGAATAGTCCTCCATTGTCCACCAGCCAGTTCAATAACAATCCCAGGTCCTCTATGGATTGCCTCAGGCCGAACCACTCGGGGATCAGCCAGTGTGAGGAAAGCACCCGAGTCACAAAATCCAACAAGTCTCTGTCCATCCAGCACAACCTCCTGCAAGTGCTTACCTCGATGAGCAGAAGTCGTCATAACTGCGGGTCGCACCCCGTAAACTCCTGGTGGTGCAACATGGGGGGCTGAGTCACTAGGCCAGTCCTCACATAGCGGTGCCACATCTTCCTCCATGGCACTGGGCTGTAAATAATTAACAATCCGATTGGGCGCAGGATCAGTCCTCATTTGAACAGCTGGGCAGGAGACTTGCCGATGCCCTGGCTGTCCACATTGATAGCATCTGAGCTGGGTCTCCCTCCATCCAAGGCGTCCTCTTGGGTAAGGGGTAGGGGAACTTGGAGGCCGGCTCCCACCTGAAGGTGCTGTAGGGGTTTGAGGATGATTCCTCCATGGCCTGGCTGGGCATGAGTGTCATGATGTATGTAGTTTTCTCCATTCCATATTTTTGTATAAGATGCCATGTGATGTATTTTACCTTCTCACTGTATTTGCTGTAATACTATGTCTTGGGATGTAAGTGACTATACCTTCCCCCAGCCTGTATCATATTGCACTCAGGCTTCAGCAATAGCTATTGTCATTGATTTGGTGGGGGTTGCATATCTATTGTTCTTCTCAGCATGGGACTTCTCCAATCTACAACTTGGTAAACAGAACAGAGCCAGCAGTCTAAAGTCCATTCATGCATCAAATGGCCAGGGGGAGGTGTGCCCAACTAAGGGGCTGATCCCAGGAGAGAAGAACATGTTAGTTCAGTTAGTTGGAGCTCGGCTGGAGAAGGACTAGGATCCATAGCTGAGGCTGGATCCTGGGGTCTGTGTGTGTGGACTGTTACAGACTGGAGATCCGCGGCCACGTGGGATTGCGTTTTGTTGTTCACCTGTTGGACTCAAGGAACTCATATAAGGACCATTGCCCTAATTCCCCTGGCATCGGAATACCAGGCGGTGCCCCTGGATCTTTTGTTTTTCTGTTGTGGACTCCTTGCAGATTTGAAGGATTTATATTTATGTTTGCTGCTTATTCTTTGTGGTTCCAATAAAGCCCTTTGGATTGTTCCTTGGCCTGGCGTCCCTCACTGCTCTGTTGCATACCCCGTCACAATGAGGCCTGCAAATGCCCGGGATGCCTACAAACATAACACCTGCGCTCTGTTACTTCCTCTCCCCGGCGTATTCCAGAAAGTGCAGTAGAAGCAACTGGAGGCACATTAACACGGGTATCAACATGTGGTGGCTTAGAGGAACGGGGAACAATGGGGACAGAATAACTGGGGGCATCCGGTGTTGTGGAGCTGTTAGGCGTCTCTCCATCCTCCAACAGAACCCTCCACTGAGGCTTGATAGTGAGCACCTCATCAGCTAGAGCAGCAGCTTCCTCCACTGTTGCTGGTTTTCTCTCACGCACCCATTCCCGGATCTCAGCGGGGCACTGGGCAAAGAATTGTTCTTTTAGGATGACCTGCAGGAAGGTCTCCCAAGATAAGGCCTCCTCTGCCTCCAGCCAGCGATTACATATTTGTTTGAGTCTATGAGCATATATCTTAAAAGACACTTCCCCATCACAGGCTAAAGCACGGAACTGAGTCCTGTAAGTGTCTGGGGTCACAGCATAATGTTTTAGAATAGTCTGTTTAATCTCCGCATACTCACAGTTCCACCGAGGGTCCATAGCTCTATAGGCTTCAGCAGCTCCCCCCTCTAGGAGCCCAACCAGATGCCGGACACGCTCCCTGTCCGGGACTTCCATTAATCGACACTGATGCTCAAAGTCCTGGAAGAAGCCCTCAATGTCGCCTGCAGCCTCATTAAACGGCTTAAAGTCTTTGCGGGACACCCGGGGAAGTTCCCTCATGATGGGTGCTGGGGTTACAGTCTGTCTGGAACCTCTCGCGGCTTCCACAGCGAGTTCCTTATCCAGCAGTGCCATCTCCTCCATCCTGCGCTCCTTCTCTTTAGCTCCACGCATGGCCTCCCTCTTATCTTCTATGGTGGTCTCCTCTCCCAGCAAGGCCATCTTCTCCTCGTACCACACAACCCACTGACTTTTTTGGGTATTTACCTCCGGCTGCTGTCTTTCTTCCATTTGCTGTGAGGATCCTTCCTCCACGTCATTTTGCGAGCAGACTCCTTCTAGCGCCTCAATCAGCTGCTCCTTGGAGAGTCCTTTGAAACGAACTCCTACTTCACGGGCCTTTGTTTGTAGGCTCACCACAGTCCAGTTCCTGTATCCTGAGGTTCTGGTTTCAGACGTTGATTGGCCGTTGTCTTCCATTTCTTCTGCTCTGATCCCGCCGCTGCCACCAGTTTGTGACGGGGTGTACATCAGAGCAAAGAGAGACAACAGGCCGAGGATGATCCAACAGGTTTACTAACAGGAATACAAGAACAGCACACGATAAGTCCACGTAAAACAGATTCGGGGGCCCTTCCCGACAATCCTCGGACCGGATAACAAAGCAATCGTCCTTACAGTAGTCCAAAGAGTTCCACACAATCCAAAGAGTTCCACACAATCCTACGGGCCGCCACACAGGCCTAGCTCCGTCCGTGTCCACAGCCAACCAGGCTGGGGCTCCTGCTCTCTTCAAGTTTCAGCTCACTCTGAAGTTACAAAAAGGGAAATGCATTGTCTGTGCTCCTTGACCAGCCCACCATGTTCAGGGGGTGGGGGTCACACATCCTATCATCAATGGTTTGGTCCATCACAGGGCTCCGATATGTCTGCCAGCCACAGTAGATGAAGGGATCCCCTGCTGTGCAGAACAATGACTATTCCTTCACTGGCCAATGCAATTACAGATTAGATACACAACTCTGGATAGAAGAGGACAGGCTATTTACATAATCACATTAGATGCCAAGACTACAATTGTATGAGAGAGACACATTGAGATCAGTAGCTCCCCCAAGGAAATACATGAATTACAACTAATACAACCAGGGAAATATGCATATCATGACATAGTATCACAGCATATACAGTGAGAGGGTAAATTACATCTTCACAATCTGTATACCCAGGACACGCTATATACTATATATACAGGTAATATATGTATACTCTGGGGTGATGTGCCTCCTTTATATTACACTGTGTGACTGTGATACAGGTGTATACCCAGGACACACTATATACTATATATACAGGTAATATATGGATACTCTGGGGTGATGTGCCTCCTTTATATTACACTGTGTGACTGTGATACAGGTGTATACCCAGGACACGCTATATACTATATATACAGGTAATAGATGTATACTCTGGGGTGATGTGCCTCCTTTATATTAGACTGTGTGACTGATACAGGTGTATACCCAGGACACGCTATATACTATATATACAGGTAATATATGTATACTCTGTGGTGATGTGCCTCCTTTATATTACACTGTGTGACTGTGATACAGGTGTATATCCAGGACACGCTATATACTATATATACAGGTAATATATGTATACTCTGGGGTGATGTGCCTCCTTTATATTACACTGTGTGACTGTGATACAGGTGTATACCCAGGACACACTGTATACTATATATACAGGTAATATATGTATATTCTGGGGTGATGTGCCTCCTTTATATTACACTGTGTGACTGTGATACAGGTGTATACCCAGGACACGCTATATACTATACATACAGGTAATATATGTATACTCTGGGGTGATGTGCCTCCTTTATATTACACTGTGTGACTGTGATACAGGTGTATACCCAGTACACACTATATACGATATATACAGGTAATATATGTATACTCTGGGGTGATGTGCCTCCTTTATATTACACTGTGTGACTGTGATACAGGTGTATACCCAGGACACACTATATACTATATATACAGGTATTATATGTATACTCTGGGGTGATGTGCCTCCTTTATATTACACTGTGTGACTGTGATACAGGTGTATACCCAGGACACACTATATACTATATATACAGGTAATATATGTATACTCTGGGGTGATGTGCCTCCTTTATATTACACTGTGTGACTGTGATACAGGTGTATACCCAGGACACGCTATATACTATACATACAGGTAATATATGTATACTCTGGGGTGATGTGCCTCCTTTATATTACACTGTGTGACTGTGATACAGGTGTATACCCAGGACACACTATATACTATATATACAGGTAATATATGTATACTCTGTGGTGATGTGCTTCATTTATATTACACTGTGTGACTGTGATACAGGTGTATACCCAGGACACACTATATACGATATATACAGGTAATATATGTATACTCTGGGGTGATGTGCCTCCTTTATATTACACTGTGTGACTGTGATACAGGTGTATATCCAGGACACGCTATTTACTATATATACAGGTAATATATGTATACTCTGGGGTGATGTGCCTCCTTTATATTACACTGTGTGACTGTGATACAGGTGTATACCCAGGACACGCTATATACTATATATACAGGTAATATATGTATACTCTGGGGTGATGTGCCTGCTTTATATTATACTGTGTGTCTGTGATACAGGTGTATACCCAGGACACGCTATATACTATATATACAGCTAATATATGGATACTCTGTGGTGATGTGCCTCCTTTATATTACACTGTGTGACCGTGATACAGGTGTATACCCAGGACACGCTATATACTATATATACAGGTAATATATGTATACTCTGGGGTGATGTGCCTCCTTTATATTACACTGTGTGACTGTGATACAGGTGTATACCCAGGACACACTATATACTATATATACAGGTAATATATGTATACTCTGTGGTGATGTGCTTCATTTATATTACACTGTGTGACTGTGATACAGGTGTATACCCAGGACACACTATATACGATATATACAGGTAATATATGTATACTCTGGGGTGATGTGCCTCCTTTATATTACACTGTGTGACTGTGATACAGGTGTATACCCAGGACACGCTATATACTATACATACAGGTAATATATGTATACTCTGGGGTGATGTGCCTCCTTTATATTACACTGTGTGACTGTGATACAGGTGTATATCCAGGACACGCTATTTACTATATATACAGGTAATATATGTATACTCTGGGGTGATGTGCCTCCTTTATATTACACTGTGTGACTGTGATACAGGTGTATACCCAGGACACGCTATATACTATATATACAGGTAATATATGTATACTCTGGGGTGATGTGCCTGCTTTATATTATACTGTGTGTCTGTGATACAGGTGTATACCCAGGACACGCTATATACTATATATACAGCTAATATATGGATACTCTGTGGTGATGTGCCTCCTTTATATTACACTGTGTGACCGTGATACAGGTGTATACCCAGGACACGCTATATACTATATATACAGGTAATATATGTATACTCTGGGGTGATGTGCCTCCTTTATATTACACTGTGTGACTGTGATACAGGTGTATACCCTGGACACGCTATATACTATATATACAGGTAATATATGGATACTCTGTGGTGATGGGCCTCCTTTATATTACACTGTGTGACTGTGATACAGGTGTATACCCAGGACACGCTATATACTATATATACAGGTAATATATGGATACTCTGGGGTGATGTGCCTGCTTTATATTACACTGTGTGACTGTGATACAGGTGTATATCCAGGACACGCTATATACTATATATACAGGTAATATATGGATACTCTGTGGTGATGTGCCTCCTTTATATTACACTGTGTGACTGTGATACAGGTGTATACCCAGGACACACTATATACTATATATACAGGTAATATATGTATACTCTGGGGTGATGTGCCTGCTTTATATTACACTGTGTGTCTGTGATACAGGTATATACCCAGGATACGCTATATACTATACATACAGGTAATATATGTATACTCTGGGGTGATGTGTCTGCTTTATATTACACTGTGTGACTGTGATACAGGTGTATACCCAGGACACGCTATATACTATTTATACAGGTAATATATGTATACTCTGGGGTGATGTGCCTCATTTATATTACACTGTGTGACTGTGATACAGGTGTATACCCAGGACACACTATATACGATATATACAGGTAATATATGTATACTCTGGGGTGATGTGCCTCCTTTATATTACACTGTGTGACTGTGATACAGGTGTATACCCAGGACACGCTATATACTATACATACAGGTAATATATGGATACTCTGGGGTGATGTGCCTGCTTTATATTACACTGTGTGACTGTGATACAGGTGTATATCCAGGACACGCTATATACTATATATACAGGTAATATATGGATACTCTGTGGTGATGTGCCTCCTTTATATTACACTGTGTGACTGTGATACAGGTGTATACCCAGGACACACTATATACTATATATACAGGTAATATATGTATACTCTGGGGTGATGTGCCTGCTTTATATTACACTGTGTGTCTGTGATACAGGTGTATACCCAGGATACGCTATATACTATACATACAGGTAATATATGTATACTCTGGGGTGATGTGCCTCCTTTATATTACACTGTGTGACTGTGATACAGGTGTATATCCAGGACACGCTATATACTATATATACAGGTAATATATGTATACTCTGGGGTGATGTGCCTCCTTTATATTACACTGTGTGACTGTGATACAGGTGTATACCCAGGACACGCTATATACTATACATACAGGTAATATATGTATACTCTGGGGTGATGTGTCTGCTTTATATTACACTGTGTGACTGTGATACAGGTGTATACCCAGGACACGCTATATACTATATATACAGGTAAAATATGTATACTCTGTGGTGATGTGCCTCATTTATATTACACTGTGTGACTGTGATACAGGTGTATACCCAGGACACACTATATACGATATATACAGGTAATATATGTATACTCTGGGGTGATGTGCCTCCTTTATATTACACTGTGTGACTGTGATACAGGTGTATACCCAGGACACGCTATATACTATACATACAGGTAATATATGTATACTCTGGGGTGATGTGCCTCCTTTATATTACACTGTGTGACTGTGATACAGGTGTATATCCAGGACACGCTATATACTATATATACAGGTAATATATGTATACTCTGGGGTGATGTGCCTCCTTTATATTACACTGTGTGACTGTGATACAGGTGTATACCCTGGACACGCTATATACTATATATACAGGTAATATATGTATACTCTGGGGTGATGTGCCTGCTTTATATTATACTGTGTGGCTGTGATACAGGTGTATACCCAGGACACGCTATATACTATATATACAGGTAATATATGGATACTCTGGGGTGATGTGCCTGCTTTATATTACACTGTGTGACTGTGATACAGGTGTATATCCAGGACACGCTATATACTATATATACAGGTAATATATGGATACTCTGGGGTGATGTGCCTCCTTTATATTACACTGTGTGACTGTGATACAGGTGTATACCCAGGACACACTATATACTATATATACAGGTAATATATGTATACTCTGGGGTGATGTGCCTGCTTTATATTACACTGTGTGTCTGTGATACAGGTGTATACCCAGGACACGCTATATACTATACATACAGGTAATATATGGATACTCTGGGGTGATGTGCCTGCTTTATATTACACTGTGTGACTGTGATACAGGTGTATACCCAGGACACGCTATATACTATATATACAGGTAATATATGGATACTCTATGGTGATGTGCCTCCTGTATATTACACTGTGTGACTGTGATACAGGTGGATACCCAGGACACGCTATATACTATATATACAGGTAATATATGGATACTCTGTGGTGATGTGCCTCCTTTATATTACACTGTGTGACTGTGATACAGGTGTATACCCAGGACACGCTATATACTATATATACAGGTAATATATGGATACTCTGGGGTGATGTGCCTCCTTTATATTACACTGTGTGACTGTGATACAGGTGTATACCCAGGACACACTATATACTATATATACAGGTAATATATGGATACTCTGGGGTGATGTGCCTCCTTTATATTACACTGTGTGACTGTGATACAGGTGTATATCCAGGACACGCTATATACTATATATACAGGTAATATATGGATACTCTGGGGTGATGTGCCTCCTTTATATTACACTGTGTGACTGTGATACAGGTGTATACCCAGGACACACTATATACTATATATACAGGTAATATATGGATACTCTGGGGTGATGTGCCTCCTTTATATTACACTGTGTGACTGTGATACAGGTGTATATCCAGGACACGCTATATACTATATATACAGGTAATATATGGATACTCTGGGGTGATGTGCCTCCTTTATATTACACTGTGTGACTGTGATACAGGTGTATACCCAGGACACACTATATACTATATATACAGGTAATATATGGATACTCTGGGGTGATGTGCCTCCTTTATATTACACTGTGTGACTGTGATACAGGTGGATACCCAGGACACGCTATATACTATATATACAGGTAATATATGGATACTCTGTGGTGATGTGCCTCCTTTATATTACACTGTGTGACTGTGATACAGGTGTATACCCAGGACACGCTATATACTATATATACAGGTAATATATGGATACTCTGGGGTGATGTGCCTCCTTTATATTACACTGTGTGACTGTGATACAGGTGTATACCCAGGACACACTATATACTATATATACAGGTAATATATGGATACTCTGGGGTGATGTGCCTCCTTTATATTACACTGTGTGACTGTGATACAGGTGTATATCCAGGACACGCTATATACTATATATACAGGTAATATATGGATACTCTGGGGTGATGTGCCTCCTTTATATTACACTGTGTGACTGTGATACAGGTGTATACCCAGGACACACTATATACTATATATACAGGTAATATATGGATACTCTGGGGTGATGTGCCTCCTTTATATTACACTGTGTGACTGTGATACAGGTGTATATCCAGGACACGCTATATACTATATATACAGGTAATATATGGATACTCTGGGGTGATGTGCCTCCTTTATATTACACTGTGTGACTGTGATACAGGTGTATACCCAGGACACACTATATACTATATATACAGGTAATATATGGATACTCTGGGGTGATGTGCCTCCTTTATATTATACTGTGTGACTGTGATACAGGTGTATACCCAAGACACGCTATATACTATATATACAGGTAATAGATGTATACTCTGGGGGTGATGTGCCTCCTTTATATTACACTGTGTGACTGTGATACAGGTGTATACCCAGGACACACTATATACTATATATACAGGTAATATATGGATACTCTGTGGTGATGTGCCTCCTTTATATTACACTGTGTGACTGTGATACAGGTGTATACCCAGGACACACTATATACTATATATACAGGTAATATATGGATACTCTGGGGTGATGTGCCTCCTTTATATTAAACTGTGTGACTGTGATACAGGTGTATATCCAGGATACGCTATATACTATATATACAGGTAATATATGGATACTCTGGGGTGATGTGCGTCCTTTATATTACACTGTGTGACTGTGATACAGGTGTATATCCAGGACACGCTATATACTATACATACAGGTAATATATGTATACTCTGTGGTGATGTGCCTCCTTTATATTACACTGTGTGACACTGATACAGGTGTATATCCAGGACACACTATATACTATATATACAGGTAATATATGTATACTCTGTGGTGATGTGCCTCCTTTATATTACACTGTGTGACTGTGATACAGGTGTATACCCAGGACACGCTATATACTATATATACAGGTAATATATGTATAATGTGGGGTGATGTGCTTCCTTTATATTACACTGTGTGTCTGTGATACAGGTCTATACCCAGGACACGCTATATACTATATATACAGGTAATATATGGATACCCTGGGGTGATGTGCCTCCTTTATATTACACTGTGTGACTGTGATACAGGTGTATACCCAGGACACACTATATACTATATATACAGGTAATATATGTATACTCTGGGGTGATGTGCCTCCTTTATATTACACTGTGTGACTGTGATACAGGTGTATACCCAGGACACGCTATATACTATATATACAGGTAATATATGTATAATGTGGGGTGATGTGCTTCCTTTATATTACACTGTGTGTCTGTGATACAGGTGTATACCCAGGACACGCTATATACTATATATACAGGTAATATATGGATACCCTGGGGTGATGTGCCTCCTTTATATTACACTGTGTGACTGTGATACAGGTGTATACCCAGGACACGCTATATACTATATATACAGGTAGTATATGTATACTCTGGGGTGATGTGCCTCCTTTATATTAGACTGTGTGACTGTGATACAGGTGTATACCCAGGACACACTATATACTATATATACAGGTAATATATGTATACTCTGGGGTGATGTGCCTCCTTTATATTACACTGTGTGACTGTGATACAGGTGTATACCCAGGACACGCTATATACTATATATACAGGTAATATATGTATAATGTGGGGTGATGTGCTTCCTTTATATTACACTGTGTGTCTGTGATACAGGTGTATACCCAGGACACGCTATATACTATATATACAGGTAATATATGGATACCCTGGGGTGATGTGCCTCCTTTATATTACACTGTGTGACTGTGATACAGGTGTATACCCAGGACACGCTATATACTATATATACAGGTAGTATATGTATACTCTGGGGTGATGTGCCTCCTTTATATTACACTGTGTGACTGTGATACAGGTGTATACCCAGGACACGCTATATACTATATATACAGGTAATATATGTATACTCTGGGGTGATGTGCCTCCTTTATATTAGACTGTGTGACTGTGATACAGGTGTATACCCAGGACACACTATATACTATATATACAGGTAATATATGTATACTCTGGGGTGATGTGCCTCCTTTATATTACACTGTGTGACTATGATACAGGTGTATACCCAGGACACGCTATATACTATATATACAGGTAATATATGTATACTCTGTGGTGATGTGCATGCTTTATATTACACTGTGTGTCTGTGATACAGGTGTATACCCAGGACACGCTATATACTATATATACAGGTAATATATGGATACTCTGTGGTGATGTGCCTCCTTTATATTACACTGTGTGACTGTGATACAGGTGTATACCCAGGACACGCTATATACTATATATACAGGTAATATATGGATACTCTGTGGTGATGTGCCTCCTTTATATTACACTGTGTGACTGTGATACAGGTGTATACCCAGGACACACTATATACTATATATACAGGTAACATATGGATACTCTGGGGTGATGTGCCTCCTTTATATTACACTGTGTGACTGTGATACAGGTGTATACCCAGGACACACTATATACTATATATACAGGTAATATATGGATACTCTGGGGTGATGTGCCTCCTTTATATTACATTGTGTGACTGTGATACAGGTGTATATCCAGGACACGCTATATACTATATATACAGGTAATATATGGATACTCTGGGGTGATGTGCCTCCTTTATATTACACTGTGTGACTGTGATACAGGTGTATATCCAGGACACACTATATACTATATATACAGGTAATATATGTATACTCTGGGGTGATGTGCCTCCTTTATATTACACTGTGTGACTGTGATACAGGTGTATATCCAGGACACGCTATATACTATATATACAGGTAATATATGGATACTCTGGGGTGATGTGCCTCCTTTATATTACACTGTGTGACTGTGATACAGGTGTATATCCAGGACACACTATATACTATATATACAGGTAATATATGGATACTCTGGGGTGATGTGCCTCCTTTATATTACACTGTGTGACTGTAATACAGGTGTATACCCAGGACACGCTTTATACTATATATACAGGTAATATATGGATACTCTGGGGTGATGTGCCTCCTTTATATTACACTGTGTGACTGTGATACAGGTGTATACCCAGGACACGCTATATACTATATATACAGGTAATATATGTATACTCTGGGGTGATGTGCCTCCTTTATATTACACTGTGTGACTGTGATACAGGTGTATATCCAGGACACGCTATATACTATATATACAGGTAATATATGGATACTCTGGGGTGATGTGCCTCCTTTATATTACACTGTGTGACTGTGATATAGGTGTATACCCAGGACACACTATATACTATATATACAGGTAATATATGTATACTCTGGGGTTATGTGCCTCCTTTATATTACACTGTGTGACTGTGATACAGGTGTATACCCAGGACACATTTTATACTATATATACAGGTAATATATGGATACTCTGGGGTGATGTGCCTCCTTTATATTACACTGTGTGACTGTGATACAGGTGTATACCCAGGACACGCTATATACTATATATACAGGTAATATATGGATACTCTGGGGTGATGTGCCTCCTTTATATTACACTGTGTGACTGTGATACAGGTGTATACCCAGGACACGCTATATACTATATATACAGGTAATATATGTATACTCTGGGGTGATGTGCCTCCTTTATATTACACTGTGTGACTGTGATACAGGTGTATACCCAGAACACACTATATACTATATATACCGGTAATATATGTATACTCTGGGGTGATGTGCCTCTTTTATATTACACTGTGTGACTGTGATACAGGTGTATACCCAGGACACGCTATATACTATATATACAGGTAATATATGTATACTCTGGGGTGATGTGCCTCCTTTATATTACACTGTGTGACTGTGATACAGGTGTATACCCAGAACACACTATATACTATATATACCGGTAATATATGTATACTCTGGGGTGATGTGCCTCCTTTATATTACACTGTGTGACTGTGATACAGGTGTATACCCAGGACACACTATATACTATATATACAGGTAATATATGGATACTCTGGGGTGATGTGCCTGCTTTATATTACACTGTGTGACTGTGATACAGGTGTATACCCAGGACACGCTATATACTATATATACAGGTAATATATGGATACTCTGGGGTGATGTGCCTCCTTTATATTACACTGTGTGACTGTGATACAGGTGTATACCCAGGACACGCTATATACTATATATACAGGTAATATATGGATACTCTGGGGTGATGTGCCTCCTTTATATTACACTGTGTGACTGTGATACAGGTGTATACCCAGGATACACTATATACTATATATACAGGTAATATATGGATACTCTGGGGTGATGTGCCTCCTTTATATTACACTGTGTGACTGTGATACAGGTGTATACCCAGGACACGCTATATACTATATATACAGGTAATATATGTATACTCTGGGGTGATGTGCTTCCTTTATATTACACTGTGTGACTGTGATACAGGTGTATACCCAGAACACACTATATACTATATATACCGGTAATATATGTATACTCTGAGGTGATGTGCCTCCTTTATATTACACTGTGTGACTGTGATACAGGTGTATACCCAGGACACACTATATACTATATATACAGGTAATATATGGATACTCTGGGGTGATGTGCCTCCTTTATATTACACTGTGTGACTGTGATACAGGTGTATACCCAGGACACACTATATACTATATATACAGGTAATATATGGATACTCTGGGGTGATGTGCCTGCTTTATATTACACTGTGTGACTGTGATACAGGTGTATACCCAGGACACGCTATATACTATATATACAGGTAATATATGGATACTCTGGAGTGATGTGCCTCCTTTATATTACACTGTGTGACTGTGATACAGGTGTATATCCAGGACACGCTATATACTATATATACAGGTAATATATGGATACTCTGGGGTGATGTGCCTCCTTTATATTACACTGTGTTACTGTGATACAGGTGTATATCCAGGACACGCTATATACTATTTATACAGGTAATAAATGTATACTCTGGGGTGATGTGCCTCCTTTATATTACACTGTGTTACTGTGATACAGGTGTATACCCAGGACACGCTATATACTATTTATACAGGTAATATATGTATACTCTGGGGTGATGTGCCTCCTTTATATTACACTGTGTGACTGTGATACAGGTGTATATCCAGGACACGCTATATACTATTTATACAGGTAATATATGGATACTCTGGGGTGATGTGCCTCCTTTATATTACACTGTGTGACTGTGATACAGGTGTATATCCAGGACACGCTATATACTATATATACAGGTAATATATGGATACTCTGGGATGATGTGCCTCCTTTATATTACACTGTGTGACTGTGATACAGGTGTATACCCAGGACACGCTATATACTATATATACAGGTAATATATGTATACTCTGGGGTGATGTGCCTCCTTTATATTAGACTGTGTGACTGTGATACAGGTGTATACCCAGGACACGCTATATACTATATATACAGGTAATATATGGATACTCTGGGGTGATGTGCCTCCTTTATATTACACTGTGTGACTGTGATACAGGTGTATACCCAGGACACGCTATATACTATATATACAGGTAATATATGGATACTCTGGGGTGATGTGCCTCCTTTATATTACACTGTGTGACTGTGATACAGGTGTATACCCAGGACACACTATATACTATATATACAGGTAATATATGGATACTCTGGGGTGATGTGCCTCCTTTATATTAGACTGTGTGACTGTGATACAGGTGTATATCCAGGACACGCTATATACTATATATACAGGTAATATATGGATACTCTGGGATGATGTGCCTCCTTTATATTACACTGTGTTACTGTGATACAGGTGTATATCCAGGACACGCTATATACTATTTATACAGGTAATATATGTATACTCTGGGGTGATGTGCCTCCTTTATATTACACTGTGTGACTGTGATACAGGTGTATACCCAGAACACACTATATACTATATATACCGGTAATATATGTATACTCTGGGGTGATGTGCCTCCTTTATATTACACTGTGTGACTGTGATACAGGTGTATACCCAGGACACACTATATACTATATATACAGGTAATATATGGATACTCTGGGGTGATGTGCCTCCTTTATATTACACTGTGTGACTGTGATACAGGTGTATACCCAGGACACGCTATATACTATATATACAGGTAATATATGTATACTCTGGGGTGATGTGCCTCCTTTATATTACACTGTGTGACTGTGATACAGGTGTATACCCAGAACACACTATATACTATATATACCGGTAATATATGTATACTCTGGGGTGATGTGCACCCTTTATATTACACTGTGTGACTGTGATACAGGTGTATACCCAGGACACACTATATACTATATATACAGGTAATATATGGATACTCTGGGGTGATGTGCCTGCTTTATATTACACTGTGTGACTGTGATACAGGTGTATACCCAGGACACGCTATATACTATATATACAGGTAATATATGGATACTCTGGGGTGATGTGCCTCCTTTATATTACACTGTGTGACTGTGATACAGGTGTATACCCAGGACACGCTATATACTATATATACAGGTAATATATGGATACTCTGGGGTGATGTGCCTCCTTTATATTACACTGTGTGACTGTGATACAGGTGTATACCCAGGACACACTATATACTATATATACAGGTAATATATGGATACTCTGGGGTGATGTGCCTCCTTTATATTACACTGTGTGACTGTGATACAGGTGTATACCCAGGACACGCTATATACTATATATACAGGTAATATATGTATACTCTGGGGTGATGTGCTTCCTTTATATTACACTGTGTGACTGTGATACAGGTGTATACCCAGAACACACTATATACTATATATACCGGTAATATATGTATACTCTGAGGTGATGTGCCTCCTTTATATTACACTGTGTGACTGTGATACAGGTGTATACCCAGGACACACTATATACTATATATACAGGTAATATATGGATACTCTGGGGTGATGTGCCTCCTTTATATTACACTGTGTGACTGTGATACAGGTGTATACCCAGGACACACTATATACTATATATACAGGTAATATATGGATACTCTGGGGTGATGTGCCTGCTTTATATTACACTGTGTGACTGTGATACAGGTGTATACCCAGGACACGCTATATACTATATATACAGGTAATATATGGATACTCTGGAGTGATGTGCCTCCTTTATATTACACTGTGTGACTGTGATACAGGTGTATATCCAGGACACGCTATATACTATATATACAGGTAATATATGGATACTCTGGGGTGATGTGCCTCCTTTATATTACACTGTGTTACTGTGATACAGGTGTATATCCAGGACACGCTATATACTATTTATACAGGTAATATATGTATACTCTGGGGTGATGTGCCTCCTTTATATTACACTGTGTTACTGTGATACAGGTGTATACCCAGGACACGCTATATACTATTTATACAGGTAATATATGTATACTCTGGGGTGATGTGCCTCCTTTATATTACACTGTGTGACTGTGATACAGGTGTATATCCAGGACACGCTATATACTATTTATACAGGTAATATATGGATACTCTGGGGTGATGTGCCTCCTTTATATTACACTGTGTGACTGTGATACAGGTGTATATCCAGGACACGCTATATACTATATATACAGGTAATATATGGATACTCTGGGGTGATGTGCCTCCTTTATATTACACTGTGTGACTGTGATACAGGTGTATACCCAGGACACGCTATATACTATATATACAGGTAATATATGTATACTCTGGGGTGATGTGCCTCCTTTATATTAGACTGTGTGACTGTGATACAGGTGTATACCCAGGACACGCTATATACTATATATACAGGTAATATATGGATACTCTGGGGTGATGTGCCTCCTTTATATTACACTGTGTGACTGTGATACAGGTGTATACCCAGGACACGCTATATACTATATATACAGGTAATATATGGATACTCTGGGGTGATGTGCCTCCTTTATATTACACTGTGTGACTGTGATACAGGTGTATACCCAGGACACACTATATACTATATATACAGGTAATATATGGATACTCTGGGGTGATGTGCCTCCTTTATATTAGACTGTGTGACTGTGATACAGGTGTATATCCAGGACACGCTATATACTATATATACAGGTAATATATGGATACTCTGGGGTGATGTGCCTCCTTTATATTACACTGTGTTACTGTGATACAGGTGTATATCCAGGACACGCTATATACTATTTATACAGGTAATTTATGTATACTCTGGGGTGATGTGCCTCCTTTATATTACACTGTGTTACTGTGATACAGGTGTATATCCAGGACACGCTATATACTATATATACAGGTAATATATGGATACTCTGGGGTGATGTGCCTCCTTTATATTACACTGTGTGACTGTGATACAGGTGTATATCCAGGACACGCTATATACTATATATACAGGTAATATATGGATACTCTGGGGTGATGTGCCTCCTTTATATTACACTGTGTGACTGTGATACAGGTGTATACCCAGGACACGCTATATACTATATATACAGGTAATATATGTATACTCTGGGGTGATGTGCCTCCTTTATATTAGACTGTGTGACTGTGATACAGGTGTATACCCAGGACACGCTATATACTATATATACAGGTAATATATGGATACTCTGGGGTGATGTGCCTCCTTTATATTACACTGTGTGACTGTGATACAGGTGTATACCCAGGACACGCTATATACTATATATACAGGTAATATATGGATACTCTGGGGTGATGTGCCTCCTTTATATTACACTGTGTGACTGTGATACAGGTGTATACCCAGGACACACTATATACTATATATACAGGTAATATATGGATACTCTGGGGTGATGTGCCTCCTTTATATTAGACTGTGTGACTGTGATACAGGTGTATACCCAGGACACGCTATATACTATATATACAGGTAATATATGGATACTCTGGGGTGATGTGCCTCCTTTATATTACACTGTGTGACTGTGATACAGGTGTATACCCAGGACACGCTATATACTATATATACAGGTAATATATGGATACTCTGGGGTGATGTGCCTCCTTTATATTACACTGTGTGACTGTGATACAGGTGTATACCCAGGACACGCTATATACTATATATACAGGTAATATATGGATACTCTGGGGTGATGTGCCTCCTTTATATTACACTGTGTGACTGTGATACAGGTGTATACCCAGGACACGCTATATACTATATATACAGGTAATATATGTATACTCTGGGGTGATGTGCCTCCTTTATATTAGACTGTGTGACTGTGATACAGGTGTATACCCAGGACACGCTATATACTATATATACAGGTAATATATGGATACTCTGGGGTGATGTGCCTCCTTTATATTACACTGTGTGACTGTGATACAGGTGTATACCCAGGACACGCTATATACTATATATACAGGTAATATATGGATACTCTGGGGTGATGTGCCTCCTTTATATTACACTGTGTGACTGTGATACAGGTGTATACCCAGGACACACTATATACTATATATACAGGTAATATATGGATACTCTGGGGTGATGTGCCTCCTTTATATTACACTGTGTGACTGTGATACAGGTGTATACCCAGGACACGCTTTATACTATATATACAGGTAATATATGGATACTCTGGGGTGATGTGCCTGCTCTATATTAGACACCGGATACATTAATGACATCGACGTTGTCAGGTAAAACATAATAAACAGTAAATCTTAGGGGATCTCGTCTGGATGAAGAACTGAAGAGGGGACATGAGATCCCTATAAAACGCGGGAGAAGAGACGCGAGAATCAGCAACGTATGTAATAAAGGGCTGGATTATACAATCCTCTGCACTGTATCCTGAACTAATCCATCTATTACCGATACAAATAGACACTGTCACATTAAACATCGCCGCTGATACACGCACTATGCAGATTAACCCCTCCACGACCGGACAATTTTGCGCTGTATTTTTCGCCATTCGTCTTCCGAGAGACTTTTTTTTTATTTTTCCGTCAATCTTGCCATGTGAGGGCTTGTTTTTTGCGGCGCGAGCTGTACCTTTAAATGAAACCATGATCCTTACCATATAGTGTATTGGAAACGGCAAAAAAAAATCCAAATGTGGAAAAATTGCAAAAAAAGTGCAATTGCACAATAGTTTTTGGGATGTTTTATTCACTGTGTTCACTATTTGGTAGAACTGATGTGTTCTTGTGATGCCTGAGGTCGGTGCGAGTTTTTTGACACCAAACATGAATAGGTTTACTTTTATCTAAGGGGTTAAAAAAAAGTCAGACGTTTGTCCGAAAAAAGTGGCGCACGTTTTGCGCCATTTTCTGTGACCCGGAGTGTTCTCATTTTTCAGGATCTATGGCTCAGTCCTGGCTTATTTTTGCGTCTCGAGCTGTCATTTTTAATTCTACCATTTTTGCGCAGATGCTACTTTTTGATCTCCTGTTATTGCATTTTGCGCAAAATTTGTGGCAACCAAAAAATGTAATTTTGCGTTTTGAATTTTTTTGCCGCTACGCCATTTACCGATGAGATTAATTGCTTTTACGATTTGATAGATCGGGCATTTCTGAACGCGGCGATACCAAATATGTGTATATTTTTAATTTTTTTAACCCTTTCATTTTCAATGGGGCAAAAGGGGGGTGATTTGAACTTTTAGGGGATTTTTTATTTTTTTTAATTTTTCAAAACTTTTTTTTAAACCTTTTTGTTTTATTTTACTAGGTCTCCTAGGGGACTATAAGGATCAGCAGTCTGATCGCTCATTCTTTTCTCCCAATCAGAGCAGCATTGCTCAGACCGGGAGAAATGATCATCTCTTGTAACAGCCAGTACTTGTCTGCTTCTTACAAGACCCTGTGCTACCATGACAACCACCGGATCCACGTGATCACGTCTCATGACTTCCGGTATCGGCCTGTGAGTAACGTTATAGCGCGATCGCGGTTATAATGGCGCTGTCACATATTGTCAGCGCCATTTAAAGGGTTAAAAGACACGTGTGGATAGCGATTACACTCATGCCTGGCAGGCACATGTCAGCTGTGCAAATCAGCCGATCTTTGCCTGCAGTCCGCGGGGATTAACTCTATGACCGCTAGGACGCTATTTTACCGCCCACAGTCGATAAGGGGTTAATACCAATAAATGCCGATAACATTACACGGTAGAAGTGAGATAAATAAGATAATACCGAGAACAGAAGCTTTCACCGCGTCCTCACCTCAGCGGCTGCGCCAAACACAAGGTCTACCGGTCACTGACGGCCGCGATATCAAGCGTACGCAGAAATGTCACCCGCAAGCACAGGCCCGGTATATCCAGGTATGCCCAGCTACACCCAGTATGCCCAGCTACAACCAGTATGCCCAGTATGCCCAGCTACACCCAGGTATGCCCAGCTACACCCAGGTATGCCCAGCTACACCCAGTATGCCTAGCTACAACCAGTATGCCCAGTATGCCCAGCTACAACCAGGTATGCCCAGCTACACCCAGTATGCCCAGCTACACCCAGGTATGCCCAGCTACACCCAGTATGCCCAGCTACAACCAGGTATGCCCAGCTACACCCAGTATGCCCAGCTACAACCAGCTATGCCCAGCTACACCCAGGTATGCCCAGCTACACCCAGTATGCCCAGCTACAACCAGTATGCCCAGCTACAACCAGTATGCCTAGCTACAACCAGTATGCCCAGCTACAACCAGTATGCCTAGCTACACCCAGGTATGCCCAGCTACACCCAGTATGCCTAGCTACAACCAGTATGCCCAGTATGCCCAGCTACACCCAGGTATGCCCAGCTACACCCAGGTATGCCCAGCTACAACCAGGTATGCCCAGCTACAACCAGGTATGCCCAGCTACACCCAGTATGCCCAGCTACACCCAGGTATGCCCAGCTACACCCAGTATGCCTAGCTACAACCAGTATGCCCAGTATGCCCAGCTACACCCAGGTATGCCCAGCTACACCCAGGTATGCCCAGCTACACCCAGTATGCCCAGCTACAACCAGTATGCCCAGCTACACCCAGGTATGCCCAGCTATGCCCAGCTACACCCAGTGTGCCCAGCTACACCCAGTATGCCCAGTATGCCCAGCTACACCCAGGTATGCCCAGCTACACCCAGTATGCCCAGCTACAACAAGTATGCCCAGCTACACCCAGGTATGCCCAGCTACACACAGTATGCCCAGCTACAACCAGTATGCCCAGCTACAACCAGGTATGCCCAGCTACAACCAGCTATGCCCAGCTACAACCAGGTATGCCCAGCTACACCCAGTATGCCCAGCTACACCCAGGTATGCCCAGCTACAACCAGCTATGCCCAGCTACAACCAGGTATGCCCAGCTACACCCAGTATGCCCAGCTACAACCAGGTATGCCCAGCTACACCCAGTATGCCCAGCTACAACCAGCTATGCCCAGCTACAACCAGGTATGCCCAGCTACACCCAGTATGCCCAGCTACAACTAGTATGCCCAGCTACAACCAGTATGCCCAGCTACACCCAGTATGCCTAGCTACAACCAGGTATGCCCAGCTACACCCAGTATGCCCAGCTACACCCAGGTATGCCCAGCTATGCCCAGCTACACCCATTGTGCCCAGCTACACCCAGGTATGCCCAGCGCTACAACCAGTATGCCCAGCTACAACCAGTATGCCTAGCTACACCCAGGTATGCCCAGCTACAACCAGTATGCCCAGCTACACCCAGGTATGCCCAGCTACACCCAGTATGCCCAGCTACAACCAGTATGCCCAGCTACAACCAGTATGCCTAGCTACACCCAGTATGCCCAGCTACACCCAGGTATGCCCAACTATGCCCAGCTACACCCAGTGTGCCCAGGTATGTCCAGCTATGCCCAGCTACACCCAGTATGCCCAGCTACAACCAGTATGCCCAGCTACACCCAGGTATGCCCAGCTATGCCCAGCTACACCCAGGTATGCCCAGCTACACCCAGTATGCCCAGCTACACCCAGGTATGCCCAGCTACACCCAGTATGCCCAGCTACACCCAGGTATGCCTAGCTACACCCAGTATGCCCAGCTACAACCAGTATGCCCAGCTACAACCAGGTATACCCAGCTACACCCAATATGCCCAGCTACAACCAGGTATGCCCAGCTACACCCAGTATGCCCAGCTACAACCAGCTATGCCCAGCTACACCCAGTATGCCAAGCTACAACCAGGTATGCCCAGCTACACCCAGTATGCCCAGCTACAACCAGCTATGCCCAGCTACACCCAGTATGCCCAGCTACACCCAGGTATGCCCAGCTACACCCAGGTATGCCCTGCTACACCCAGGTATGCCCAGCTACAACCAGTATGCCCAGCTACAACCAGATATACCCAGCTACACCCAGTATGCCCAGCTACACCCAGTATGCCCAGCTACAACCAGGTATGCCCAGGTATGCCCAGCTACACCCAGTATGCCCAGCTACACCCAGGTATGCCCAGCTACACCCAGTATGCCTAGCTACAACCAGTATGCCCAGTATACCCAGCTACACCCAGGTATGCCCAGCTACACCCAGGTATGCCCAGCTACACCCAGGTATGCCCAGCTACACCCAGTATGCCCAGCTACAACCAGTATGCCCAGCTACACGCAGGTATGCCCAGCTATGCCCAGCTACACCCAGTGTGCCCAGCTACACCCAGTATGCCCAGTATGCCCAGCTACACCCAGGTATGCCCAGCTACACCCAGTATGCCCAGCTACAACAAGTATGCCCAGCTACACCCAGGTATGCCCAGCTACACACAGTATGCCCAGCTACAACCAGTATGCCCAGCTACAACCAGGTATGCCCAGCTACAACCAGCTATGCCCAGCTACAACCAGGTATGCCCAGCTACACCCAGTATGCCCAGCTACACCCAGGTATGCCCAGCTACAACCAGCTATGCCCAGCTACAACCAGGTATGCCCAGCTACACCCAGTATGCCCAGCTACAACCAGGTATGCCCAGCTACACCCAGTATGCCCAGCTACAACCAGCTATGCCCAGCTACAACCAGGTATGCCCAGCTACACCCAGTATGCCCAGCTACAACTAGTATGCCCAGCTACAACCAGTATGCCCAGCTACACCCAGTATGCCTAGCTACAACCAGGTATGCCCAGCTACACCCAGTATGCCCAGCTACACCCAGGTATGCCCAGCTATGCCCAGCTACACCCATTGTGCCCAGCTACACCCAGGTATGCCCAGCGCTACAACCAGTATGCCCAGCTACAACCAGTATGCCTAGCTACACCCAGGTATGCCCAGCTACAACCAGTATGCCCAGCTACACCCAGGTATGCCCAGCTACACCCAGTATGCCCAGCTACAACCAGTATGCCCAGCTACAACCAGTATGCCTAGCTACACCCAGTATGCCCAGCTACACCCAGGTATGCCCAGCTATGCCCAGCTACACCCAGTGTGCCCAGGTATGTCCAGCTATGCCCAGCTACACCCAGTATGCCCAGCTACAACCAGTATGCCCAGCTACACCCAGGTATGCCCAGCTATGCCCAGCTACACCCAGGTATGCCCAGCTACACCCAGTATGCCCAGCTACACCCAGGTATGCCCAGCTACACCCAGTATGCCCAGCTACACCCAGGTATGCCCAGCTACACCCAGTATGCCCAGCTACAACCAGTATGCCCAGCTACAACCAGGTATACCCAGCTACACCCAATATGCCCAGCTACAACCAGGTATGCCCAGCTACACCCAGTATGCCCAGCTACAACCAGCTATGCCCAGCTACACCCAGTATGCCAAGCTACAACCAGGTATGCCCAGCTACACCCAGTATGCCCAGCTACAACCAGCTATGCCCAGCTACACCCAGTATGCCCAGCTACACCCAGGTATGCCCAGCTACACCCAGGTATGCCCTGCTACACCCAGTATGCCCAGCTACAACCAGCTATGCCCAGCTACAACCAGGTATACCCAGCTACACCCAATATGCCCAGCTACAACCAGGTATGCCCAGCTACACCCAGTATGCCCAGCTACAACCAGCTATGCCCAGCTACACCCAGTATGCCAAGCTACAACCAGGTATGCCCAGCTACACCCAGTATGCCCAGCTACAACCAGCTATGCCCAGCTACACCCAGTATGCCCAGCTACACCCAGGTATGCCCAGCTACACCCAGGTATGCCCTGCTACACCCAGTATGCCCAGCTACACCCAGTATGCCCAGCTACACCCAGTATGCCAAGCTACAACCAGGTATGCCCAGCTACACCCAGTATGCCCAGCTACAACCAGCTATGCCCAGCTACACCCAGTATGCCCAGCTACACCCAGGTATGCCCAGCTACAACCAGTATGCCCAGCTACAACCAGATATACCCAGCTACACCCAGTATGCCCAGCTACACCCAGTATGCCCAGCTACAACCAGGTATGCCCAGGTATGCCCAGCTAGACCCAGTATGCCCAGGTATGCCCAGCTACACCCAGTATGCCCAGCTACACCCAGTATGCCCAGCTACAACCAGGTATGCCCAGGTATGCCCAGCTACACCCAGTATGCCCAGCTACACCCAGTATGCCCAGCTACAACCAGGTATGCCCAGGTATGCCCAGCTACACCCAGGTATGCCCAGCTACAACCAGGTATGCCCAGGTATGCCCAGCTACACCCAGTATGCCCAGCTACACCCAGTATGCCCATCTACAACCAGGTATGCCCAGGTATGCCCAGCTACACCCAGGTATGCCCAGCTACACCCAGTATGCCCAGCTACAACTAGGTATGCCCAGCTACAACTAGCTATGCCCAGCTACACCCAGTATGCCCAGCTACAACCAGGTATGCCCAGCTACAACCAGGTATGCCCAGGTATGCCCAGCTACAACCAGGTATGCCCAGCTACACCCAGTATGCCTAGCTACAACCAGTATGCCCAGTATACCCAGCTACACCCAGGTATGCCCAGCTACACCCAGGTATGCCCAGCTACACCCAGTATGCCCAGCTACAACCAGTATGCCCAGCTACACGCAGGTATGCCCAGCTATGCCCAGCTACACCCAGTGTGCCCAGCTACACCCAGTATGCCCAGTATGCCCAGCTACACCCAGGTATGCCCAGCTACACCCAGTATGCCCAGCTACAACAAGTATGCCCAGCTACACCCAGGTATGCCCAGCTACACACAGTATGCCCAGCTACAACCAGTATGCCCAGCTACAACCAGGTATGCCCAGCTACAACCAGCTATGCCCAGCTACAACCAGGTATGCCCAGCTACACCCAGTATGCCCAGCTACACCCAGGTATGCCCAGCTACAACCAGCTATGCCCAGCTACAACCAGGTATGCCCAGCTACACCCAGTATGCCCAGCTACAACCAGGTATGCCCAGCTACACCCAGTATGCCCAGCTACAACCAGCTATGCCCAGCTACAACCAGGTATGCCCAGCTACACCCAGTATGCCCAGCTACAACTAGTATGCCCAGCTACAACCAGTATGCCCAGCTACACCCAGTATGCCTAGCTACAACCAGGTATGCCCAGCTACACCCAGTATGCCCAGCTACACCCAGGTATGCCCAGCTATGCCCAGCTACACCCATTGTGCCCAGCTACACCCAGGTATGCCCAGCGCTACAACCAGTATGCCCAGCTACAACCAGTATGCCTAGCTACACCCAGGTATGCCCAGCTACAACCAGTATGCCCAGCTACACCCAGGTATGCCCAGCTACACCCAGTATGCCCAGCTACAACCAGTATGCCCAGCTACAACCAGTATGCCTAGCTACACCCAGTATGCCCAGCTACACCCAGGTATGCCCAGCTATGCCCAGCTACACCCAGTGTGCCCAGGTATGTCCAGCTATGCCCAGCTACACCCAGTATGCCCAGCTACAACCAGTATGCCCAGCTACACCCAGGTATGCCCAGCTATGCCCAGCTACACCCAGGTATGCCCAGCTACACCCAGTATGCCCAGCTACACCCAGGTATGCCCAGCTACACCCAGTATGCCCAGCTACACCCAGGTATGCCCAGCTACACCCAGTATGCCCAGCTACAACCAGTATGCCCAGCTACAACCAGGTATACCCAGCTACACCCAATATGCCCAGCTACAACCAGGTATGCCCAGCTACACCCAGTATGCCCAGCTACAACCAGCTATGCCCAGCTACACCCAGTATGCCAAGCTACAACCAGGTATGCCCAGCTACACCCAGTATGCCCAGCTACAACCAGCTATGCCCAGCTACACCCAGTATGCCCAGCTACACCCAGGTATGCCCAGCTACACCCAGGTATGCCCTGCTACACCCAGTATGCCCAGCTACAACCAGCTATGCCCAGCTACAACCAGGTATTCCCAGCTACACCCAATATGCCCAGCTACAACCAGGTATGCCCAGCTACACCCAGTATGCCCAGCTACAACCAGCTATGCCCAGCTACACCCAGTATGCCAAGCTACAACCAGGTATGCCCAGCTACACCCAGTATGCCCAGCTACAACCAGCTATGCCCAGCTACACCCAGTATGCCCAGCTACACCCAGGTATGCCCAGCTACACCCAGGTATGCCCTGCTACACCCAGTATGCCCAGCTACACCCAGTATGCCCAGCTACACCCAGTATGCCAAGCTACAACCAGGTATGCCCAGCTACACCCAGTATGCCCAGCTACAACCAGGTATGCCCAGCTACACCCAGTATGCCCAGCTACACCCAGGTATGCCCAGCTACAACCAGTATGCCCAGCTACAACCAGATATACCCAGCTACACCCAGTATGCCCAGCTACACCCAGTATGCCCAGCTACAACCAGGTATGCCCAGGTATGCCCAGCTAGACCCAGTATGCCCAGGTATGCCCAGCTACACCCAGTATGCCCAGCTACACCCAGTATGCCCAGCTACAACCAGGTATGCCCAGGTATGCCCAGCTACACCCAGTATGCCCAGCTACACCCAGTATGCCCAGCTACAACCAGGTATGCCCAGGTATGCCCAGCTACACCCAGGTATGCCCAGCTACAACCAGGTATGCCCAGGTATGCCCAGCTACACCCAGTATGCCCAGCTACACCCAGTATGCCCATCTACAACCAGGTATGCCCAGGTATGCCCAGCTACACCCAGGTATGCCCAGCTACACCCAGTATGCCCAGCTACAACTAGGTATGCCCAGCTACAACTAGCTATGCCCAGCTACACCCAGTATGCCCAGCTACAACCAGGTATGCCCAGCTACAACCAGGTATGCCCAGGTATGCCCAGCTACATCCAGGTATGCCCAGCTACACCCAGTATGCCCAGCTACACCCAGGTATGCCCAGCTACAACCAGGTATGCCCAGCTACACCCAGTATGCCCAGCTACAACCAGGTATGCCCAGCTACAACCAGGTATGCCCAGCTACACCCAGTATGCCCAGCTACACCCAGTATGCCCAGCTACAACCAGGTATGCCCAGCTACACCCAGTATGCCCAGCTACAACCAGGTATGCCCAGCTACACCCAGTATGCCCAGCTACACCCAGTATGCCCAGCTACACCCAGTATGCCCAGCTACAACCAGGTATGCCCAGGTATGCCCAGCTACACCCAGGTATGCCCAGCTACAACCAGGTATGCCCAGGTATGCCCAGCTACACCCAGTATGCCCAGCTACACCCAGTATGCCCATCTACAACCAGGTATGCCCAGGTATGCCCAGCTACACCCAGGTATGCCCAGCTACACCCAGTATGCCCAGCTACAACTAGGTATGCCCAGCTACAACTAGCTATGCCCAGCTACACCCAGTATGCCCAGCTACAACCAGGTATGCCCAGCTACAACCAGGTATGCCCAGGTATGCCCAGCTACAACCAGGTATGCCCAGCTACACCCAGTATGCCCAGCTACACCCAGGTATGCCCAGCTACAACCAGGTATGCCCAGCTACACCCAGTATGCCCAGCTACACCCAGTATGCCCAGCTACAACCAGGTATGCCCAGCTACAACCAGGTATGCCCAGCTACACCCAGTATGCCCAGCTACAACCAGGTATGCCCAGCTACACCCAGTATGCCCAGCTACAACCAGGTATGCCCAGCTACACCCAGTATGCCCAGCTACACCCAGTATGCCCAGCTACAACCAGGTTTGCCCAGGTATGCCCAGCTACACGCAGGTATGCCCAGCTACAACCAGGTATGCCCAGGTATGCCCAGCTACACCCAGTATGCCCAGCTACACCCAGTATGCCCATCTACAACCAGGTATGCCCAGGTATGCCCAGCTACACCCAGGTATGCCCAGCTACACCCAGTATGCCCAGCTACAACTAGGTATGCCCAGCTACAACTAGCTATGCCCAGCTACACCCAGTATGCCCAGCTACAACCAGGTATGCCCAGCTACAACCAGGTATGCCCAGGTATGCCCAGCTACAACCAGGTATGCCCAGCTACACCCAGGTATGCCCAGCTACAACCAGGTATGCCCAGCTACACCCAGTATGCCCAGCTACACCCAGTATGCCCAGCTACAACCAGGTATGCCCAGCTACAACCAGGTATGCCCAGCTACACCCAGTATGCCCAGCTACAACCAGGTATGCCCAGCTACAACCAGGTATGCCCAGCTACACCCAGTATGCCCAGCTACACCCAGTATGCCCAGCTACAACCAGGTATGCCCAGCTACACCCAGTATGCCCAGCTACACCCAGTATGCCCAGCTACAACCAGGTATGCCCAGCTACACCCAGTATGCCCAGCTACAACCAGGTATGCCCAGCTATGCCCAGCTACACCCAGTATGCCCAGCTACACCCAGTATGCCCATCTACAACCAGGTATGCCCAGGTATGCCCAGCTACACCCAGGTATGCCCAGCTACACCCAGTATGCCCAGCTACAACTAGGTATGCCCAGCTACAACTAGCTATGCCCAGCTACACCCAGTATGCCCAGCTACAACCAGGTATGCCCAGCTACAACCAGGTATGCCCAGGTATGCCCAGCTACAACCAGGTATGCCCAGCTACACCCAGTATGCCCAGCTACACCCAGGTATGCCCAGCTACAACCAGGTATGCCCAGCTACACCCAGTATGCCCAGCTACACCCAGTATGCCCAGCTACAACCAGGTATGCCCAGCTACACCCAGTATGCCCAGCTACAACCAGTATGCCCAGCTACAACCAGGTATGCCCAGCTACACCCAGTATGCCCAGCTACACCCAGTATGCCCAGCTACAACCAGGTATGCCCAGCTACACCCAGTATGCCCAGCTACACCCAGTATGCCCAGCTACAACCAGGTATGCCCAGCTACACCCAGTATGCCCAGCTACAACCAGGTATGCCCAGCTATGCCCAGCTACACCCAGTATGCCCAGCTACAACCAGGTATGCCCAGCTATGCCCAGCTACACCCAGTATGCCCAGCTACACCCAGTATGCCCAGCTACAACCAGGTATGCCCAGCTACACCCAGTATGCCCAGCTACACCCAGTATGCCCAGCTACAACCAGGTATGCCCAGCTACACCCAGTATGCCCAGCTACACCCAGTATGCCCAGCTACAACCAGGTATGCCCAGCTACACCCAGTATGCCCAGCTACAACCAGGTATGCCCAGCTATGCCCAGCTACACCCAGGTATGCCCAGTTATTCCCAGTTACGCCCAATTACACTATCAGGATTAAATACAGATATCAAAAGTCAATAAAAGAGCGCACTGTGATACACTGATACACTTTGTTATACTGTGATACACTGTGATATGCTGTGATACATTGTGATACACTTTGTTTTACTGTGATATCAGAGAGCGGTCAGTGGGTCCCCCTCTCAGGATGTCTGAGGCCATACGGATGGAGAGACATATCAGAGAGCGGTCAGTGGGTCCCCCTCTCAGGATGTCTGAGGCCATACGGATGGAGAGACATATCAGAGAGCGGTCAGTGTGTCCCCCTCTCAGGATGTCTGAGGCCATACGGATGGAGAGACATATCAGAGAGCGGTCAGTGGGTCCCCCTCTCAGGATGTCTGAGGCCATACGGATGGAGAGACATATCAGAGAGCGGTCAGTGTGTCCCCCTCTCAGGATGTCTGAGGCCATACGGATGGAGAGACATATCAGAGAGCGGTCAGTGGGTCCCCCCTCTCAGGATGTCTGAGGCCATACGGATGGAGAGACATATCAGAGAGCGGTCAGTGTGTCCCCCTCTCAGGATGTCTGAGGCCATACGGATGGAGAGACATATCAGAGAGCGGTCAGTGGGTCCCCCTCTCAGGATGTCTGAGGCCATACGGATGGAGAGACATATCAGAGAGCGGTCAGTGGGTTCCCCTCTCAGGATGTCTGAGCCCATACGGATGGAGAGACATATCAGAGAGCGGTCAGTGGGTCCCCCTCTCAGGATGTCTGAGGCCATACGGATGGAGAAACATATCAGAGAGCGGTCAGTGGGTTCTCCTCTCAGGATGTCTGAGGCCATACGGATGGAGAGACATAGAGAGCGGTCAGTGGGTTCCCCTCTCAGGATGTCTGAGCCCATACGGATGGAGAGACATATCAGAGAGCGGTCAGTGTGTCCCCCTCTCAGGATGTCTGAGGCCATACGGATGGAGAGACATATCAGAGAGCGGTCAGTGGGTCCCCCTCTCAGGATGTCTGAGGCCATACGGATGGAGAAACATCAGAGAGCGGTCAGTGGGTCCCCCTCTCAGGATGTCTGAGGCCATACGGATGGAGAGACATATCAGAGAGCGGTCAGTGGGTTCTCCTCTCAGGATGTCGTCCTTTAGGGCAAACCCTTTTCCCCTAAGACTATTCTGATGATGACCCTGACCTCGTGGGAATTGATGAGCCCATGCAGTTTGGGGGAATCGCTCCTCAGTCTATTACTAAGAGGACTGGCCTCAGAATGGGCGTTTGCTGTTGCTGCGGTCAGAGAGGTCACTTTGTTGGGTTTGCCTGTACAGAATAAACTATTGCTAACTTTTACTATTGATTCCGCACCCCTTGCTAAGTAATGCCTCTTGCTAATGTGACGCCCCTGGACTAGTCAGGTCGTCACAGGGTACTGCACGCTCTTTATCCTTACTGCAGGACTCAACCCCTCCATGGTTCTGGGTTCCTAACCTGCAGCACTGCCTCTATCAGCATCCAAAAATCCCAACCACACCTCGCACCACTCCCTGTCAGGCACACCAGTGGGCTGCTGAGCTGGAATAGGGCCGCCCACCTAGGGGTCAGGCAGGGAGGTGGGAGGGGACAAGTGAGTTCTAGAGTAGCCCTCAAGCAGGGAGGAGCTAGGGGGGAGCGTGTGGCTCCCAGGGAGGAGAAGATTGGGTTGCAGACAGTGGTCTGGACCCGGAGGAGTCGAAAACCCGGTTGCGGGATATTGGGACTGGGTGCCTGGACTAGTCTTGGAGGACGGTCAGCAACTCGAGTACAATAGCCGTTCTGGGACCAAAAGCACGGCGGGGTACTGGACCCTAGGTCGGGAAGAGGCTTCAAGCAACTCGGCAATTAATCTGAGGAGGACAGGGCCTTTATGGACTGTTCCCACGAAGCTCAGAGATCGGGGGCACTAGTGAACGAGGGGGATAGGGCTTTCCAACCAAAGCAGCCCACTGAAATCCCAAGCGTGAGCTCCTGAGAGCAAACAGCTCCTTCACACCAAAAAGTGAGGAGCGGGGCCCGGACAGCTTCAAGCTTACGGGCCACTTGGACACTGCTAAAATCTGTTCCCGGAGGCAGGCTACGGACCATCAGGCAGTGCTGCAGGGGACGGGACCTGGACGAGCTCTCCAGGCCTTGAAAATTCACGTCTTTCATAGGTCATTGGTAAAGGAATCTATTGAACCACATAAACCCCCTGCCCTGCCCCCGCCCCGGGCTTGGGGATGCCAATCTTGAGCTTCAGATTGCCAAGATTGTTGACTCTCGCCATGCACGTCGCTCACTGCAATATCTGGTCTACTAGAGGGGTTACGGACCGGAGGAGAAGACACGGGTTCCGGCATCTGACGTTAATGCCACTAGGTTGTCGCGTGCATTTCACTCCTCTCACTCTGATAGGCCAAGTCCTGAGTGCCCAGTGGTCACTCGTAGAAGGCGGTGGGGGGGGGGGTACTGTCATGAAGGTGTCACGGCCAGCTGACAATCCAGTGGCAGCAAGTGTTAGAAGATCCCAGAGATTGGCAGCACATGTTGTTATCTGACAGTTCCCTGTTTCTGCAGCAGTGGACACTATGACTCTGAGAAACTGTCAGTTTTCCTCTGAGTTGCTTCTGACTTCCTTTATAAACATTCACCCTGGGGTGGTTTGGGTGCGGTTTATAGTTTGTTCTTTGCTGAGGTGTGCAGAGGTCATGTTCTGTTGCAGCCTGTGACTTCCTTTATGAACCTCACCCTGGGGTGGTTTGGGTGCAGTTTATAGTTTGTTCCTTGCTGAGCTGTGCAGAGGTCATGTTCTGTTGCCAGCCTCTGACTTCCTTTATGAACCTCACCCTGGGGTGGTTTGGGTGCGGTTTATAGTTTGTTCCTTGCTGAGCTGGGTAGAGGTCATGTTCTGTTTCCAGCCTATGACTTCCTTTATGAACCTCACCCTGGGGTGGTTTGGGTGCAGTTTACAGTTTGTTCCTTGCTGAGCTGTGCAATGGTCTTGTTCTGTTGCCAGCCTCTGACTTCCTTTATAAACCTCACCCTGGGGTGGATTGGGTGCGGTTTATAGTTGGTTCCTTGCTGAGCTGTGCAGAGGTTATGTTCTGTTGCCAGCCTCTGACTTCCTTTATGAAAATCACCCTTGCGTGGTTTGAGTGTGGTTTATAGTTTGTTTCTTGCTGAGCTGTGCAGAGGGCATTTATGTTGCCAACCTTTGACTTCCTTTATGAACCTCACCCTGGGGTGGTTTGGGTGCAGTGTATATTTGGTTCTGGCTATGCTTTGCAGCGTTCGTCTCCTCTTGTTGCTCCAGACTTCTGTGGTAGCTGCTCCTCAGATAAGTGTTTGTCTTTTGATATCTACCCAGGTTCAGGTGGTAGCATTTGTGTTCCCCCTGTATTGTGTCCTTGTATCTCCCTTAGTATTAGTGGTGTTGACTAGTGCTCATACCCACAAGTCTTACTTAGGGCCCAGATCAGGATTTGCCTAGGGTGAGGTATTCCTGCTCAGTGACAGGTGCGGAGTCTGTATAGGGCGGGTGAGGGCAGTGAGGGTGAGCTGTAGGTTGTTGTCAGGGGTCAGCACTTCCCCCCTTTCCCTAGCAATAGGGAATTCCTTCCCCTTTGTATTGTACTATACGGCCGGTATAGCTTCTATACCTGGCCATGACACTGCAGCTCTGGAGGATAACATAGCGAGTGCAGCTCTGCAGGATAATATATGGAGTACAGCTCTGGAGGATAATATATGGAGTACAGCTCTGGAGGATAATATAGCGAAAGCAGCTCTGCAGGATAATATATGGAGTACAGCTCTGGAGGATAATATATGGAGTACAGCTCTGGAGGATAATATCGCGAGAGCAGCTCTGCAGGATAATATATGGAGTACAGCTCTGGAGGATAATATATGGAGTACAGCTCTGGAGGATAATATAGCGAGTGCAGCTCTGGAGGATAATATAGCGAGTGCAGCTCTAGAGGATAATATAGTGAGTGCAGCTTTGGAGGAAAATCTATGGAGTGCCACTCTGGAGGATAATCTATGGAGTGCAGCTCTGGAGTATAATATAGTGAGTGCAGGTCTGGAGGATAACATAGGGAGTACAGCTCTGGAGGATAACATATGGAGTGCAGCTCTGGAGGATAACATATGGTTGCAGCTCTGGAGGATAACATATGGAGTGCAGCTCTGGAGGATAACATGGAGTGCAGCTCTGGAGGATAACATATGGAGTGCAGCTCTGGAGGATAATATAGCGAGTACAGCTCTGGAGGATAATATATAGAGTGCAGCTCTGGAGGATAACATAGTGAGTGCAGCTCTGGAGGATAACATAGTGAGTGCAGCTCTGGAGGATAATATAGTGAGTGCAGCTCTGGAGGATAACATATGGAGTGCAGCTCTGGAGGATAATATAGCGAATGCAGCTCTGGTGGATAATATAGTGAGTGCAGCTCTGGAGGATAAAATATGGAGTACAGCTCTGGAGGATAACATATGGAGTACAGCTCTGGAGGATAACATATGGAGTGCAGCTCTGGAGGATAACATAGTGAGTGCAGCTCTGGAGGATAATATAGTGAGTGCAGCTCTGGAGGATAATATAGCGAGTGCAGCTCTGGAGGATAATATAGCGAGTGCAGCTCTGGAGGATGGCAGACTATACCTGCTTGGGGGCGGGGCTGAGCAGTGAGTGACGTGCAGGTGACAGGAGGCCCCGCCCTCGCCCTCCACTTCCGGTCTCTCCCGCTGATAAGATGATTCGGTCTGAGGAAGAAGAAGAAGAAAACCGGGAGCTGCGGATCCTGAGCGGCCTGAAGCAGCGAGGTGAGGGCGGCGGGGACTGTGCGGGGACTGTGCGGGGGAGGGGCCGGGGATCTGCCGCCGACATCACCGCCCGGGGCTCCGGTGCCAGCGACCGGACAGAGCCTCCGCCCCTCAGTTACCATGGTAACCCTGCCCTGCGCCGGCACCGAGCACCGGACCCGGGAAGGGCGGGGTCTGCAGGACCATGGACAGCGACAGACCTGAGGAGCCAGCTGCTACCGCTCTCAGTTATCAGCCACCGCGGGGAGAGGAGGCTGCAGTGCAGGGGAGTACAAGCTATTACTCCCTGTTATCAGCCATTACTGGGGAGGAGACTTTAGGCCAGGTGAGTACAGTCTATTACTCCCTGTTATCAGCCATTACTGGGGGAGGAGGCTGTAGGCCAGGTGAGTACAGTCTATTACTCCCTGTTATCAGCCATTACTGGGGGAGGAGACTGTAGGACAGGTGAGTATAGTCTATTACTCCCTGTTATCAGCCATTACTGGGGGAGGAGACTGTAGGACAGGTGAGTACAGTCTATTACTCCCTGTTATCAGCCATTACTGGGGGAGGAGACTGTAGGACAGGTGAGTATAGTCTATTACTCCCTGTTATCAGCCATTACTGGGGGAGGAGACTGTAGGACAGGTGAGTACAGTCTATTACTCCCTGTTATCAGCCATTACTGGGGGAGGAGACTGTAGGACAGGTGAGTATAATCTATTACTCCCTGTTATCAGCCATTACTGGGGGAGGAGACTGTAGCACAGGTGAGTGCAATCTATTACTCCCTGTTATCAGCCATTACTGGGGGAGGAGACTGTAGGCCAGGTGAGTACAGTCTATTACTCCCTGTTATCAGCCATTACTGGGGGAGGAGACTGTAGCACAGGTGAGTGCAATGTATTACTCCCTGTTATCAGCCATTACTGGGTGAGGAGACTGTAGGCCAGGTGAGTACAGTCTATTACTCCCTGTTATCAGCCATTACTGGGGGAGGAGGCTGTAGGCCAGGTGAGTACAGTCTATTACTCCCTGTTATCAGCCATTACTGGGGGAGGAGACTGTAGGCCAGGTGAGTACAGTCTATTACTCCCTGTTATCAGCCATTACTGGGGGAGGAGGCTGTAGGCCAGGTGAGTACAGTCTATTACTCCCTGTTATCAGCCATTACTGGGGGAGGAGACTGTAGGCCAGGTGAGTACAGTCTATTACTCCCTGTTATCAGCCATTACTGGGGGAAGAGACTGTAGGACAGGTGAGTACAAGCTATTACTCCCTGTTATCAGCCATTACTGGGGGAGGAGACTGTAGCACAGGTGACTACAGTCTATTACTCCCTGTTATCAGCCATTACTGGGGGAGGAGACTGTAGCACAGGTGAGTGCAATGTATTACTCCCTGTTATCAGCCATTACTGGGGGAGGAGACTGCTGTACTCACCTGTCCTAATCTATTACTCCCTGTTATCAGCCATTACTGGGGGAGGAGACTGTAGCACAGGTGGGTGAGTACACTCTATTACTCCCTGTTATCAGCCATTACTGGGGGAGGAGACTGTAGGACAGGTGAGTACATTCTATTACTCCCTGTTATCAGCCGTTACTGGGGGAGGAGACTGTACTCACCTGTCCTAATCTATTACTCCCTGTTATCAGCCATTACTGGGGGAGGAGACTGTAGCACAGGTGGGTGAGTACAGTCTATTACTCCCTGTTATCAGCCATTACTGGGGGAGGAGACTGTAGGACAGGTGAGTACAGTCTATTACTCTCTCTTATCAGCCATTACTGGGGGAGGAGACTGTAGGACAGGTGAGTGCAATGTATTACTCCCTGTTATCAGCCATTACTGGGGGAGGAGACTGCTGTACTCACCTGTCCTAATCTATTACTCCCTGTTATCAGCCATTACTGGGGAGGAGACTGTAGCACAGGTAAGTACACTCTATTATTCCCTGTTATCAGCCATTACTGGGGGTGGGAGACTGTAGCACAGGTGAGTACAGTCTATTACTCCCTGTTATCAGCCATTACTGGGGGTGGGAGACTGTAGCACAGGTGAGTACAGTCTATTACTCCCTGTTATCAGCCATTACTGGGGGAGGAGACTGTAGCACAGGTGAGTATAATCTCTAGGGTCATTCCGCATCAGGTGGAGCAGTTTTACACATTGTCCCCCCCTCGACCGCCTCCGGTTTTGCTGACAATGTATAAGGATGGAGAGGTTTGTGTGATAGAGGGTGTGTGCATGTTTCCGGCCCGATCTCATACATTGGGGGCTGCTGATTGGTCACTGGAGGTCCCCGGTCACTGGCGGTCCCCGGTCACTGGCGGTCCCCGGTCACTGGCGGTCCCCGGTCACTGGAGGTCCCCGGTCACTGGAGGTCCCCGGTCACTGGAGGTCCCCGGTCACTGGAGGTCCCCGGTCACTGGAGGTCCCGAGCCTGCGGCTCCAGAGGATGGTGCACACTTTGGGCCATCGCCATTAGCGCTCTATACGGGCTATGAGGCTGATATTTGGCATACTAGCTCCACTTTTGCTGCTAAACACGATACAATTATTCCCGGCTGTGACAAAACAATATTTCGGCCGCAATTTTGTGTCAAAGTAGCTCATAAAACGCCTCGCATAAAATGTATGCCTAACTCTGCCCATATAGAACTCCAGACCAAAACCCAATAGTGACTGGTGCTTTGCCCTGTACAGGACTGTGCATTGCTGCAATATCACGGGCACAGCTTATGTATTTGTGGAAATATTCACACCCACAGATGATGACAAACTTAAAAATAACAAATTTTACCTATTTTTAGGTCAAATTTCTCAAAAAGGGTCCCCCTAAAATCTATTCATTCTGATATCATTAGCGCACATTGTTCTCTACAAGGAGCATTGGGGGGGGCCTCAGTTTAAGAAAAGAGAAATGCCCTGAACCTGGAGCGATTTCTGCGCTGATTGTGACTCTCAGATTCTTGTCACATGGAACCAGCACCATGGAAAGTCGCCCTGTGATGGGATGGATCTGAGCCCAGTACAGGGAACCAGCACCATGGAAAGTCGCCCTGTGATGGGATGGATCTGAGCCCAGTACAGGGAACCAGCACCATGGAAAGTCTCCCTGTGATGGGATAGATCTGAGCCCAGTACAGGGAACCAGCACCATGGAAAGTCGCCCTGTGATGAGATGGATCTGAGCCCAGTACATGGAACCAGCACCATGGAAAGTCGCCCTGTGATGGGATGGATCTGAGCCCAGTACATGGAACCAGTACCATGGAAAGTCGCCCTGTGATGGGATGGATCTGAGCCCAGTACATGGAACCAGCACCATGGAAAGTCGTCCTGTGCTGGGATGGATCTGAGCCCAGTACACGGAACCAGCACCATGGAAAGTCGTCCTGTGATGGGATGGATCTGAGCCCAGTACACGGAACCAGCACCATGGAAAGTCGCCCTGTGATGGGATGGATCTGAGCCCAGTACATGGAACCAGCACCATGGAAAGTCGCCCTGTGATGGGATGGATCTGAGCCCAGTACACGGAACCAGCACCATGGAAAGTCGTCCTGTGATGGGATGGATCTGAGCCCAGTACACGGAACCAGCACCATGGAAAGTCGTCCTGTGATGGGATGGATCTGAGCCCAGTACACGGAACCAGCACCATGGAAAGTCGTCCTGTGATGGGATGGATCTGAGCCCAGTACACGGAACCAGCACCATGGAAAGTCGCCCTGTGATGGGATGGATCTGAGCCCAGTACATGGAACCAGCACCATGGAAAGTCGCCCTGTGATGGGATGGATCTGAGCCCAGTACATGGAACCAGCACCATGGAAAGTCGCCCTGTGATGGGATGGATCTGAGCCCAGTACATGGAACCAGCACCATGGAAAGTCGCCCTGTGATGGGATGGATCTGAGCCCAGTACACGGAACCAGCACCATGGAAAGTCGCCCTGTGATGGGATGGATCTGAGCCCAGTACATGGAACCAGCACCATGGAAAGTCGCCCTGTGATGGGATGGATCTGAGCCCAGTACAGGGAACCAGCACCATGGAAAGTCGCCCTGTGATGGGATGGATCTGAGCCCAGTACAGGGAACCAGCACCATGGAAAGTCACCCTGTGATGGGATGGATCTGAACCCAGTACACGGAACCAGCACCATGGAAAGTCGCCCTGTGATGGGATGGATCTGAGTCCAGTACAGGGAACCAGCACCATGGAAAGTCGCCCTGTGATGGGATGGATCTGAGCCCAGTACATGGAACCAGCACCATGGAAAGTCGCCCTGTGATGGGATGGATCTGAGCCCAGTACACGGAACCAGCACCATGGAAAGTCGTCCTGTGATGGGATGGATCTGAGCCCAATACACGGAACCAGCACCATGGAAAGTCTCCCTGTGATGGGATGGATCTGAGCCCAGTACACGGAACCAGCACCATGGAAAGTCGCCCTGTGATGGGATGGATCTGAGCCCAGTACACGGAACCAGCACCATGGAAAGTCACCCTGTGATGGGATGGATCTGAACCCAGTACACGGAACCAGCACCATGGAAAGTCGCCCTGTGATGGGATGGATCTGAGCCCAGTACACGGAACCAGCACCATGGAAAGTCGCCCTGTGATGGGATGGATCTGAGCCCAGTACAGGGAACCAGCACCATGGAAAGTCTCCCTGTGATGGGATGGATCTGAGCCCAGTACATGGCACCAGCACCATGGAAAGTCGCCCTGTGATGGGATGGATCTGAGCCCAGTACATGGCACCAGCACCATGGAAAGTCGTCCTGTGATGGGATGGATCTGAGCCCAGTACATGGAACCAGCACCATGGAAAGTCACCCTGTGATGGGATGGATCTGAGCCCAGTACACGGAACCAGCACCATGGAAAGTCGCCCTGTGATGGGATGGATCTGAGCCCAGTACATGGAACCAGCACCATGGAAAGTCTCCCTGTGATGGGATGGATCTGAGCCCAGTACATGGAACCAGCACCATGGAAAGTCTCCCTGTGATGGGATGGATCTGAGCCCAGTACACGTAACCAGCACCATGGAAAGTCGCCCTGTGATGGGATTGGAGGGACCGCACACAGGTTGGCAGCTTGTGCCAGTCTTCAACGCCCGACTGGAAACCAAATACTGACCCCGGTGGATTTATTCAACTTTTGCAGCGAGCGACTGCAGGGAATCAAGGTTTTTTTTTTTTTTTGGTTTTTTTTTTGTTTTTTTTTTGTTCCAAAAGAAAAAATTGACGAAATACAGGAAGTTCAAGAGGAAAGGTTCAAAGATGGACGTACAATTGCTGGCACAAGAGAAAATCACCAGTTTGTACCAATTGATGGCAACGATTGGCATTTCAAGGGTGTGAAATGAGCCCTCATCTGTCATTGCCCGTGTAGAGAGATCTGTCATTGCAATAATCCAGCCCCAGCTGCAATGGCCGACAATACAGCAAATTCAGCAGCAATGGCCGACAATACAGCAGATTCAGCAGCAATGGCCGACAATACAGCAGATTCAGCAGCAATGGCCGACAATACAGCAAATTCAGCAGCAATGGCCGACAATACAGCAGATTCAGCAGCAATGGCCGACAATACAGCAGATTCAGCAGCAATGGCCGACAATACAGCAGATTCAGCAGCAATGGCCGACAATACAGCAGATTCAGCAGCAATGGCCGACAATACAGCAGATTCAGCAGCAATGGCCGACAATACAGCAGATTCAGCAGCAATGGCCGACAATACAGCAGATTCAGCAGCAATGGCCGACAATACAGCAGATTCAGCAGCAATGGCTGACAATACAGCAGATTCAGCAGCAATGGCTGACAATACAGCAGATTCAGCAGCAATGGCCGACAATACAGCAGATTCAGCAGCAATGGCTGACAATACAGCAGATTCAGCTGCAATGGCCGACAATACAGCAGATTCAGCAGCAATGGCTGACAATACAGCAGATTCAGCAGCAATGGCTGACAATACAGCAGATTCAGCAGCAATGGCTGACAATACAGCAGATTCAGCAGCAATGGCCGACAATACAGCAGATTCAGCAGCAATGGCCGACAATACAGCAGATTCAGCAGCAATGGCTGACAATACAGCAGATTCAGCAGCAATGGCTGACAATACAGCAGATTCAGCAGCAATGGCCGACAATACAGCAGATTCAGCAGCAATGGCCGACAATACAGCAGATTCAGCTGCAATGGCCGACAATACAGCAGATTCAGCAGCAATGGCCGACAATACAGCAGATTCAGCAGCAATGGCTGACAATACAGCAGATTCAGCAGCAATGGCCGACAATACAGCAGATTCAGCAGCAATGGCCGACAATACAGCAGATTCAGCAGCAATGGCTGACAATACAGCAGATTCAGCAGCAATGGCTGACAATACAGCAGATTCAGCAGCAATGGCTGACAATACAGCAGATTCAGCAGCAATGGCCGACAATACAGCAGATTCAGCAGCAATGGCCGACAATACAGCAGATTCAGCAGCAATGGCCGACAATACAGCAGATTCAGCAGCAATGGCCGACAATACAGCAGATTCAGCAGCAATGGCCGACAATACAGCAGATTCAGCAGCAATGGCCGACAATACAGCAGATTCAGCAGCAATGGCCGACAATACAGCAGATTCAGCTGCAATGGCCGACAATACAGCAGATTCAGCAGCAATGGCCGACAATACAGCAGATTCAGCAGCAATGGCTGACAATACAGCAGATTCAGCAGCAATGGCCGACAATACAGCAGATTCAGCAGCAATGGCCGACAATACAGCAGATTCAGCAGCAATGGCCGACAATACAGCAGATTCAGCAGCAATGGCCGACAATACAGCAGATTCAGCAGCAATGGCTGACAATACAGCAGATTCAGCAGCAATGGCTGACAATACAGCAGATTCAGCAGCAATGGCTGACAATACAGCAGATTCAGCAGCAATGGCTGACAATACAGCAGATTCAGCTGCAATGGCCGACAATACAGCAGATTCAGCAGCAATGGCCGACAATACAGCAGATTCAGCAGCAATGGCTGACAATACAGCAGATTCAGCAGCAATGGCCGACAATACAGCAGATTCAGCAGCAATGGCTGACAATACAGCAGATTCAGCAGCAATGGCCGACAATACAGCAGATTCAGCAGCAATGGCCGACAATACAGCAGATTCAGCAGCAATGGCCGACAATACAGCAGATTTAGCAGCAATGGCCGACAATACAGCAGATTCAGCAGCAATGGCCGACAATACAGCAGATTCAGCAGCAATGGCCGACAATACAGCAGATTCAGCAGCAATGGCCGACAATACAGCAGATTCAGCAGCAATGGCCGACAATACAGCAGATTCAGCTGCAATGGCCGACAATACAGCAGATTCAGCAGCAATGGCCGACAATACAGCAGATTCAGCAGCAATGGCCGACAATACAGCAGATTTAGCAGCAATGGCCGACAATACAGCAGATTCAGCAGCAATGGCCGACAATACAGCAGATTCAGCAGCAATGGCCGACAATACAGCAGATTCAGCAGCAATGGCCGACAATACAGCAGATTCAGCAGCAATGGCCGACAATACAGCAGATTCAGCAGCAATGGCCGACAATACAGCAGATTCAGCAGCAATGGCCGACAATACAGCAGATTCAGCAGCAATGGCCGACAATACAGCAGATTCAGCAGCAATGGCCGACAATACAGCAGATTTAGCAGCAATGGCCGACAATACAGCAGATTCAGCAGCAATGGCCGACAATACAGCAGATTCAGCAGCAATGGCCGACAATACAGCAGATTCAGCAGCAATGGCCGACAATACAGCAGATTCAGCTGCAATGGCCGACAATACAGCAGATTCAGCAGCAATGGCCGACAATACAGCAGATTCAGCAGCAATGGCCGACAATACAGCAGATTCAGCAGCAATGGCCGACAATACAGCAGATTCAGCAGCAATGGCCGACAATACAGCAGATTCAGCAGCAATGGCCGACAATACAGCAGATTTAGCAGCAATGGCCGACAATACAGCAGATTCAGCAGCAATGGCCGACAATACAGCAGATTCAGCAGCAATGGCCGACAATACAGCAGATTCAGCAGCAATGGCCGACAATACAGCAGATTCAGCAGCAATGGCCGACAATACAGCAGATTCAGCAGCAATGGCCGACAATACAGCAGATTCAGCAGCAATGGCCGACAATACAGCAGATTCAGCAGCAATGGCCGACAATACAGCAGATTCAGCTGCAATGGCCGACAATACAGCAGATTCAGCTGCAATGGCCGACAATACAGCAGATTCAGCTGCAATGGCCGACAATACAGCAGATTCAGCTGCAATGGCTGACAATACAGCAGATTCAGCTGCAATGGCTGACAATACAGCAGATTCAGCAGCAATTCCAGACCACTTACACTGAGCATTATGGCGTGGGAACCAATGAAAGATCCCCAATATTAGGCTTGGGGTCCTAGGCAAAGACCCCCACCCTCAGGCCCCGGAACCTGCAATAGAGACCGCCCGCGGCTGGCCCTGCACGGCTATCGGCGATGGCTCCTGGGCGATGGGGCTGCCATTATTACAATTCTTACTAGGATTATAAGACCGATTCTTAGGGAATTGGTTGTGGTATAACCCCCATGGACCAGCGCCAGGGATGAGCAGTGCAGTCACCATTCACTGCGGATTCATAAATAACCCCCATGGACCAACGCAAGGGATGAGCAGTGCAGTCACCATTCACTGCAGATTCATAAATAAGCCCCATGGACCAGCGCCAGGGATGAGCAGTGCAGTCTCCATTCACTGCGGATTCATAACCCCCATGGAGCAACACCAGGGATGAGCAGTGCAGTCACCATTCACTGCGGATTCATAAATAACCCCCATGGACCAACGCAAGGGATGAGCAGTGCAGTCACCATTCACTGCGGATTCATAAATAACCCCTATGGACCAGCGCCAGGGATGAGCAGTGCAGTCACCATTCACTGCGGATTCATAAATAACACCAGGTTCAGGGCATTTGTCTTTTCTTAGGGTATGTGTGCACGTTGCTTTTTACCTGCTTTTTACCTGCTTTTTCTTCAGCGCTCTATTGAGAGACCCAGACGATTGGGTGTATAGCACTGCCTCCGGAGGCCACACAAAGCAATTACACTAAAAAGTGTAAGGCCCCTCCCCTTCTGGCTATACACCCCCAGTGGGATCACTGGCTCACCAGTTTTCTGCTTTGTGCGAAGGAGGTCAGACATCCACGCATAGCTCCACTGTTTGTAGTCAGCAGTAGCTGCTGGCTCTATCGGATGGAAGAAAAGAGGGCCCATATGGGGCCCCCAGCATGCTCCCTTCTCACCCGCGGTGGTGCTTGTAAGGTTGAGGTACCTATTGCTGGTACAGAGGCTGGAGCCCACATGCTGTTTTCCTTCCACATCCCCTGGAGGGCTCTGTGGAAGTGGGATCTTGCCGGCCCCCAAGCCCTGAGGCCGGGCTCCATCCACAGACCCAGAGAACCTGCTGGATTTGGAGCGGGAGTGCCGTTCAGGGACAAGGCCCTGCAACTTTCAGGTACTCTGTGTCCCCGGCAGGCACGGACACTCTCAAGGCTTGCTGAGCGTTATAGTGCGCCGGGGACAGTAGCGCTGTGCGCTGGGGTTAGGTCACTGCAGCTTAGCTGTGTGACTTCATATGCTGAGAACTACCGCGCCGACCGCTACTGGAGCGGCGGCGCAGCTGCGACTTGTGGTGCGCCGGGGACTTTGCGCCGACCGCGCTTTTACGGCGGCGGCGCTTCTAACTTTAGCCCCCGGCTTCTGCGGCCTAGCGCCGCTTCGTTCCCGCCCCCTCCCTGTCAATCAGGGTAGGGGAGAGACGCTGCTCAATTGGCAGCGCCGAGGGCTGGAGCTTTATTTACATGCTCCAGCCCTCTCACTAGGCACAGTGGGAAGCAGGCTTCCCGCTCTTCGTCTGTATACGCCCAGGGCCCGCCCCCCCCTCTCCACAAGGACGCCGGCAGCCATTACACATGCGGTCTGGCTGGGGAAAGGCAGCAGGCTCTGGGAGACCCAGGCTAAAGGGATTTCGGCGACCACACACCCGCTCCTAAGCGGGCGGTAAGCTGCACAGTAGTGCTGGCCCCTCTAGTGCCTCAGTGATATATTAGTGTACTTTTTTCTTGGTACCATATATATATATATATATATATATAGTTGCACTGTAAGGTCGCTTCTTGGCTGGACACCCTGTACTGCTCTGAGGAGGCAGCAACATGTCATCCGCAAAACGCAAGGGTGCCAAGGCACAGGCTGTGTACACTGTCTGTACTGCATGTGGGGCTGATCTACCGGCAGGCTCCAATGACCCCCATTGTGTGCAATGTTCAGTCCCAGTGGCACTTCGTCAGCCAGAGCCTATGGTGGTAGTGGCCCAGGCAGAGACGCCTGTGAACCCTGCCCCGGTGACGGGGACAGACTTTGCAGTTTTTGCTGATAAAATGTCTGTGACTATGACTAAAATCCTGGAGACCTTGCAGTCCAGGCCAGTTACTCAGACCATGGACACTGCTGTGTCTATGCTCTCCGGTCCCCCTCAGTTGGAACTAATCCGTACTTCAAGGGGGTCTCAGGCATCACAGGCTGAAGTCTCTGACTCAGACGACAGTCCCAGGCCGCCTAAGCGAGCTCGCTGGGAAAGACCCTCGACGTCATCACACTGCTCAGGGTCTCAGCGAGAAGAATCTCTCTGTGATGAGACTGAGGACGGTGATCAGGATTCTAATCCTGAGGCCCCTCTCAATCTGGATGCCCCTGATGGTGACGCCATGGTTAATGACCTTATATCGGCAATTAATAGGCTGTTGGATATTTCTCCCCCAGCCCCTTCTGCAGAGGAGGCAGCTGCACAGCAGGAGAAGTTCCATTTCCTGTATCCCAAGCGTAAATTAAGTGCTTTTTTGGACCACTCTGACTTCAGAGAATCGATCCAGAAACACGACGCTCATCCAGACAAGCGTTTCTCTAAACGTTCTAAGGATACCCGTTATCCTTTTCCCTCTGAGGTGGCCAAACGCTGGACCCAGTGTCCAAAGGTGAATCCCCCAATTTCCAGGCTTGCGGCTAGATCCATAGTCGCAGTAGAGGATGGCGCTTCACTTACAGATGCCAACGACAGACAGATGGACCTTTGGTTGAAATCTGTCTATGAAGCTATCGGCGCGTCGTTTGCTCCAGCATTCGCGGCCGTGTGGGCACTCCAAGCTATTTCAGCTGGTTTAGCACAGGTGGATGCTATCATACATCCAGCAGTGCCGCAAGTGGCGTCCCTAACTTCGCAAATGTCTGCGTTTGCGACCTATGCTATCAATGCTGTCCTAGAATCTACGAGCCGTACCGCTATGGCGTCCGCCAATTCTGTGGTTTTGCGCAGAGCCTTGTGGTTAAAGGACTGGAAAGCAGATGCTGGTTCCAAAAAATGCTTAACCAGCTTGCCATTATCTAGAGACAGACTGTTTGGTGAGCCATTGGCTGAAATCATAAAACAGTCCAAGGGTAAGGACTCTTCCTTGCCACAGCCCAGAGCAAGTAAACCTCAACAGAAAAAGTGGCAGTCGAGGTTTCGGTCCTTTCGAGGCTCGGGCAAGGCCCAATTCTCCTCGTCCAAAAGGACTCAGAAAGAACAAGGGAGCTCAGATTCCTGGCGGGCTCACTCACGCCCCAGGAAAGCAAATGGAGGAACCGCTTCCAAAGCGGCTACCTCATGACTTTCGGCCTCCTCCCTCCGCATCCTCGGTCGGTGGCAGGCTCTCCCGCTTTTGCGACATTTGGCTGTCACAGGTCAAAGACCGGTGGGTAACAGACATTTTGTCTCGCGGGTACAGAATCGAGTTCAGTTCTCGGCCTCCACTTCGGTTCTTCAGAACCTCCCCACACCCCAACCGAGCAGATGCCCTGCTGCAGGCGGTGGACTCTCTAAGAGCAGAAGGAGTCGTGATCCCTGTCCCCCCTCAGGAACGGGGGCGAGGATTTTACTCCAATCTCTTTGTGGTTCCAAAAAAGGACGGCTCCTTCCGTCCTGTTCTGGACCTAAAACTGCTCAACAAGCATGTGAACGCCAGGCGGTTCCGGATGGAATCCCTCCGCTCAGTCATTGCCTCAATGTCTCAAGGAGATTTCCTAGCATCAATAGACATCAAAGATGCTTATCTCCACGTGCCGATTGCTACGGAGCACCAACGCTTTCTACGCTTCGTGATAGGAGACGACCATCTTCAGTTCGTAGCTCTGCCATTTGGTCTGGCGACAGCCCCTCGGGTGTTCACCAAGATCATGGCGGCAGTGGTAGCAGTCTTGCACTCTCACGGACACTCTGTGATCCCTTACTTGGACGATCTACTGGTCAAGGCACCCTCTCAAGAGGCATGCCAACTCAGCCTGAATGTTGCACTGGAGACTCTCCAGGCATTTGGGTGGATCATCAACTTCCCAAAGTCAAATCTGTCACCGACCCAATCACTAACGTATCTTGGCATGGAGTTTCATACTCTCTCAGCGATAGTGAAGCTTCCGCTGGACAAGCAGCGGTCTCTACTGACTGGGGTGCAGGCTCTCCTTCAAAGTCAGTCGCACTCCTTAAGACGCCTCATGCACTTCCTCGGGAAGATGGTGGCGGCAATAGAAGCGGTTCCGTTTGCGCAGTTTCATCTGCGTCCACTTCAATGGGACATTCTCCGCCAATGGGACGGGAAGTCAACATCCCTGGACAGGAAAGTCTCCCTTTCCCAGACGGCCAAAGACTCTCTGCAGTGGTGGCTTCTTCCCACCTCATTATCACAGGGAAGATCCTTCCTACCACCGTCTTGGGCGGTGGTCACGACAGACGCGAGTCTGTCAGGGTGGGGAGCAGTCTTTCTCCACCACAGGGCTCAGGGTACGTGGACTCAGCAGGAGTCCACCCTTCAGATCAATGTTCTGGAAATCAGAGCAGTGTATCTTGCCCTACTAGCCTTCCAGCAGTGGCTGGAAGGAAGGCAGATCCGAATTCAGTCGGACAACTCCACAGCGGTGGCATACATCAACCACCAAGGGGGGACACGCAGTCGGCAAGCCTTCCAGGAAGTCCGGCGGATTCTGATGTGGGTGGAAGCCACAGCCTCCACCATATCCGCAGTTCACATCCCCGGCGTAGAAAACTGGGAAGCAGACTTCCTCAGTCGCCAGGGCATGGACGCAGGGGAATGGTCCCTTCACCCAGACGTGTTTCAGGAAATCTGTCGCCGCTGGGGGGTGCCGGACGTCGACCTAATGGCGTCACGGCACAACAACAAGGTCCCAACCTTCATGGCACGGTCTCGCGATCAAAGAGCGCTGGCGGCAGACGCCCTAGTGCAAGATTGGTCGCAGTTCCGGCTCCCTTATGTGTTTCCACCTCTGGCACTCTTGCCCAGAGTGCTACGCAAGATCAGATCCGATTGCAGCCGCGTCATACTTGTCGCCCCAGACTGGCCGAGGAGGGCGTGGTATCCGGATCTGTGGCAGCTCACGGTCGGCCAACCGTGGGCACTCCCAGACCGACCAGACTTACTGTCCCAAGGGCCGTTTTTCCATCGGAATTCTGCGGCCCTGAACCTGACTGTGTGGCCATTGAGTCCTGGATCCTAGCGTCTTCAGGATTGTCCCAAGGGGTCGTTGCCACCATGAGACAGGCTAGGAAGCCCACGTCCGCTAAGATCTACGACAGAACGTGGAGGATATTCTTATGCTTGTTCTCACCCACAAAGCTCTCCACAGTGCAGCACCCCCCTACATCTCCACCCTCCTCTCTGTCTATCAGTCCACCCGTTCTCTACGCTCTGCAAGCGACTTTCGACTAACATCCACACTAATTCGAACCTCCCACTCCCGGATCCAAGACTTCTTCCGAGCTGCACCAACCCTCTGGAACGCTCTACCCCAAGAAGTTAGGACAAATCACAACTTACTCAGCTTCAGACGCACCCTAAAGACGCATCTTTTTAGGGCGGCCTATCACACTCCCTAATCAGATTCGATTCACATAGTCCCTCTACAACCTCTCACAACATAGCTCCACATCAAACTCAATGGCACCCAAAGGCATCTCAAGGCTCGGGCCCACTGGTCCAGGAAACCATTATCCAGCCCCATTTCCGTGAGATGGTTGGATTGTCATTGTAAATAAGCACTTGAACCTTGCCTCTCCCCCCATCTCATTGTAGATTGTAAGCTCTCACGAGCAGGGTTGTATTTTTTTTTCCCCTCTAAATATTGTATTTCTATAACTGTTACTTGTTTGTATATGATCCTCCTGAATTGTAAAGCGCTACGGAATATGTTGGCGCTATAGAAATAAAGATTATTATTATTATTATTATTATTATCCTGGTCCTCTGCTCAGGGAGTGTCTCCCTGGCCATTTGCATTGCCTACCTTTCTTTCTTTCCTGCAATCTGGGTTAGAAAAAGGTTTGTCGCTCGGCTCCCTTAAAGGTCAGGTCTCGGCGCTATCCGTCTTTTTTCAGAGGCGTTTGGCACGCCTTTCTAAAGTGCGTACGTTCCTGCAGGGCGTTTGTCATATCGTCCCTCCGTACAGGCGGCCATTAGATCCATGGGATCTGAACAGGGTACTAGTTGCCCTCCAGAAGCCGCCCTTCGAGCCTCTGAGGGAGGTTTCACTTTCTAGACTATCACAGAAAGTGGCTTTTCTGGTAGCGATCACATCTCTTCGGAGAGTGTCTGAGCTGGCAGCACTATCATCCAAGGCTCCCTTCCTGGTCTTCCACCAGGACAAGGTTGTGCTGCGCCCCATTCAGGAGTTTCTCCCGAAGGTGGTATCCTCTTTTCATCTTAATCAGGATATCTCTTTGCCTTCGTTTTGTCCTCATGCAGTTCATCTGTATGAGAAGAATTTACATTTGTTAGATCTGGTGAGAGCACTCAGAATCTACATTTCCCGCACGGCGCCCTTGCGCCGCTCGGATGCACTCTTTGTCCTTGTCGCTGGTAAGCGCAAAGGGTCGCAGGCTTCTAAGGCCACCCTGGCTCGATGGATCAAAGAACCAATTCTTGAAGCCTACAGTTCTGCTGGGCTTCCGGTTCCATCAGGGCTGAAGGCCCATTCTACCAGAGCCGTGGATGCGTCCTGGGCATTACGACACCAGGCTACGGCTCAACAGGTGTGCCAGGCAGCGACCTGGTCGAGTCTGCACACTTTCACCAAACATTATCAGGTGCATACCTATGCTTCGGCGGACGCCAGCCTAGGTAGAAGAGTCCTGCAGGCGGCAGTTGCCTCCCCGTAGGGGAGGGCTGTTTTGCAGCTCTAACATGAGGTATTTCTTTACCCACCCAGGTACAGCTTTTGGACGTCCCAATCGTCTGGGTCTCCCAATAGAGCGCTGAAGAAGAAGGGAATTTTGTTACTTACCGTAAATTCCTTTTCTTCTAGCTCTTATTGGGAGACCCAGCACCCGCCCTGTTGTCCTTCGGGATTTTTGGTTTGTTTGCGGGTACACATGTTGTTCATGTTGAACGGTTTTCAGTTCTCCGATGTTACTCGGAGTGAATTTGTTTAAACCAGTTATTGGCTTTCCTCCTTCTTGCTTTTGCACTAAAACTGGTGAGCCAGTGATCCCACTGGGGGTGTATAGCCAGAAGGGGAGGGGCCTTACACTTTTTAGTGTAATTGCTTTGTGTGGCCTCCGGAGGCAGTGCTATACACCCAATCGTCTGGGTCTCCCAATAGGAGCTAGAAGAAAAGGAATTTACGGTAAGTAACAAAATTCCCTTCTTCTTCTAGCTCCAATTGGGAGACCCAGCACCCGCCCTGTTGTCCTTCGGGATTTTTGGTTGTTTTTCGGGTACACATGTTGTTCATGTTGAATGGTTTTCAGTTCTCCGATGTTACTTCGGAGTGAATTTGTTTAAACCAGTTATTGGCTTTCCTCCTTCTTGCTTTTGCACTAAAACTGGTGAGCCAGTGATCCCACTGGGGGTGTATAGCCAGAAGGGGAGGGGCCTTACACTTTTTAGTGTAGTGCTTTGTGTGGCCTCCGGAGGCAGTGCTATACACCCAATCGGCTGGGTCTCCCAATAGGAGCTAGAAGAAAAGGAATTTACGGTAAGTAACAAAATTCCCTTCTTTGCTGCTTTTTCTTCTGCGCTGTTTAATGCCAAAATGGATGTGTTCTTCTATTCAAGCAAAGTCTATGGGAATTTGGGTTTCTTGTTCACACTATGTTGTTCAAAATGCTGCCTTTTTGTGGCAGAACTTTGGTCAAAAAATCCCAAATGGCAAAAACAATTGACATGTTGCTTCTTTGAAAAGCTGAGTTTTTGACCAAAGTTCTGCCACAAAAAGGCAGCATTTTGAACAACATAGTGTGAACAAGAAACCCAAATTCCCATAGACTTTGCTTGAATAGAAGAACACAACCATTTTGGCATTAAACAGCGCAGAAGAAAAAGCAGCAAAAAAGCAGGTAAAAAGCAACGTGCGCACATACCCTTAAACTGAAAGACTCCAAAAAAAAAACCCCAATGCTCCTTGTAGAGAACAATGTGCGCTAATGATATCAGAATGAATAGATTTTAGGGGGACCCTTTTTGAGAAATTTGACCTAAAAATAGGTAAAATTTGTTATTTTTAAGTTTGTCATCATCTGTGGGTGTGAATATTTCCACAAATACATAAGCTGTGCCCGTGATACTGAAGCAATGCACAGTCCTGTACAGGGCAAAGCACCAGTCACTATTGGGTTTTGGTCTGGAGTTCTATATGGGCAGAGTTAGGCATACATTTTATGCGAGGCGTTTTATGAGCTACTTTGACCCAAAATTGCAGCCGAAATAATGTTTTGTCACAGCCGGGAATAATTGTATCGTGTTTAGCAGCAAAAGTGGAGCTAGTATGCCAAATGTCAGCCTCATAGCCCGTATAGAGCGCTAATGGCGATGGCCCAAAGTGTGCACCATCCTCTGGAGCCGCAGGCTCGGGACCGCCAGTGACCGGTCAGCAGCCCCCAATGTATGAGATCGGGCCCGAAACATGCACACACCCTCTATCACACAAACCTCTCCATCCTTATACATTGTCAGCAAAACCGGAGGAGGTCGAGGGGGGGGACGATGGTGTAAAACTGCTCCACCTGATGTGGAATGACCCTAGAGATTATACTCACCTGTGCTACAGTCTCCTCCCCAGTAATGGCTGATAACAGGGAGTAATAGGCTGTACTCACCTGTGCTACAGTCTCCTCCCCCATCCGAGGAGGTCGAGGGGGGACGATGTGTAAAACTGCTCCACCTGATGTGGAATGACCCTATTGCTCTCTGTTATCAGCCATTACTGGGGGAGGAGACTGTAGGGCAGGTGAGTACACTCTATTGCTCTCTGTTATCAGCCATTCCTGGGGAGGAGACTGGTGGCAGTCAGTGAGCTCTGGTTTCTTTGTGATTTTGTTTTTCAGCCATTGAGAAATATGAAGAGCTTAAGAGTGAGAATGAGAAGACGAGGGACGAGGTGAGCGGCAGCAGCGACCGACGAAGCCTCTTCATTACCACTGACATTGGGGGATCAGGGGGACAGTAACGAGCTAACACTGGGGGAAGGGGGGGGGGGCGGTGACGGGCTGACATTGGGGGATATGGGGGGGGATGGTGACGGGCTGACATTGGGGGATATGGGGGGGGATGGTGACGGGCTGACATTGGGGGATATGGGGGTGGATGGTGACGGGGCTGACATTGGGGGATATGGGGGGGGATGGTGACGGGCTGACATTGGGGGATATGGGGGGGATGGTGACGGGCTGACATTGGGGGATATGGGGGGTGGATGGTGATGGGCTGACATTGGGGGATATGGGGGGACGGGACGGTGACGGGCTGACATTGAGGGATATGGGGGACGGACGGTGACGGGCTGACATTGGGGGATATGGGGGGGGATGGTGACGGGCTGACATTGGGGGATATGGGGGGGGATGGTGACGGGCTGACATTGGGGGATATGGGGGTGGATGGTGACGGGCTGACATTGGGGGATATGGGGGGGGATGGTGACGGGCTGACATTGGGGGATATGGGGGGGATGGTGACGGGCTGACATTGGGGGATATGGGGGGTGGATGGTGATGGGCTGACATTGGGGGATATGGGGGGACGGGACGGTGACGGGCTGACATTGAGGGATATTGGGGGACGGACGGTGACGGGCTGACATTGGGGGATATGGGGGGGGATGGTGACGGGCTGACATTGGGGGATATGGGGGGGGGATGGTGACGGGCTGACATTGGGGGATATGGGGGGGATGGTGACGGGCTGACATTGGGGGATATGGGGGGGGATGGTGACGGGCTGACATTGGGGGATATGGGGGGGGATGGTGACGGGCTGACATTGGTGGATATGGGGGGACGGTGACGGGCTGACATTGGGGGATATGGGGGGGGGCGGTGTCGGGCTGACATTGAGGGATATGGGGGGGGCGGTGACGGGCTGACATTGAGGGATATGGGGGGGGGCGGTGACGGGCTGACATTGGGGGATATGGGGGGGCGGTGACGGGCTGACATTGAGGGATATGGGGGGGGGGGGGCTGTGACGGGCTAACATTGGGGGATATGGGGGGGGGGACGGTGACGGGGCTGACATTGAGGGATATGGGGGGGGTGGTGACGGGCTGACATTGGGGGATTTGGGGGGGGGACGGTGATGGGCTGTAATCGCGGGCTCTGATTGGCTGCTGTGACCTTGGCTCCTCCCTTTGCTTCTTTCATATCAGAATTAAAATTATCCTTTTTTTTTTTTTTTTATTCTATTTTATTTTTTCAGTTTGACAAAGTCAGAAATGAGCGTGATGAGGCGGTGCGCAGACTGGAGGAGTTCAGCAAGAGTAAGTGACGCTCCGCCCAGGATAATCTGCCGGCGAGAGGAGCGGCGTGGTGCGGGCGAGGGGCGAGAGGAGCGGCGTGGTGCGGGGCGAGGGGCGAGAGGAGCGGCGTGGTGCGGGCGAGGGGCGAGAGGAGCGGCGTGGTGCGGGCGAGGGGAGCGGCGTGGTGCGGGCGACGGGCGAGAGGAGCGGTGTGGTGCGGGCGAGGGGCGAGAGGAGCGGCACGGTGCGGGCGAGGGGCGAGAGGAGCGGCGAGAGGTGCGGGCGAGGGGCGAGAGGAGCAGCGCGGTAGGGGCGAGAGGAGCGGCGCGGTGCGGGCGAGGGGGCGAGAGGAGGGGCGACAGGAGCGGCGCGGTGCGGGCGAGAGGAGAGGAGAGGAGCGGTGCGGGCGAGGGGCGAGAGGAGCGGCACGGTGCGGGCGAGAGGAGCGGCGTGCTGCTGGCGAGGTTGCTGTTGAATCCCAGTGGCTGTCCATCTGTTCCCAGGGTTGTGTAGTGCTGTGGTTTGTGGTTGTTTTCCGGGGGTGGTGTTGTCGGTGCCGCTGTTTCCCAGTGGCTGTACCAGTGATTCCTGGTGGTGCCTGCACTGTTGTGTGGCGGCGGCTTCCCCGCGTCGTGTGGCGGCGGCTTCCCCGCGTCGTGTGGCGGCGGCTTCCCCGCGTCGTGTGGCGGCGGCTTCCCCGCGTCGTGTGGCTGCGGTTTCCCCGCGTCGTGTGGCTGCGGTTTTCCCCGCGTCGTGTGGCTGCGGTTTCCCCGCGTCGTGTGGCTGCGGTTTCCCCCGCGTCGTGTGGCGGCGGTTTCCCCGCGTCGTGTGGCGGAGGTTTCCCCGCGTCGTGTGGCGGCGGTTTCCCCGTGTCAGTGGAAAATCGATTGTTGGCCGGGGCGGTGGCGGGACTGTTGTCACGTGGTTTCCTGGTTTGTCTTCTCTCTTAGGCTGTGTTCGCACTTTGCGTTTCTAAACGCTGCGGTTAATTTGCATATTTTGTGGCATAAACCCTGCGTTCAGAAGCCGGAGGTCACTTGTTTTTGCCATTTTGGGTGCGTTTTGCTAACATTGAAGTCAATGAGAAACGGCAAAAACCAAGAAACTTCTTCAACTTCCTGCGTTTTACCTGCTTTTTGGACATCAGAATAATGAATATTTCCCTTTACACACATAATCCGACAATTAAAGAAAATCTGCATTTATTGCTATTTTAGTGATAAAATGTATATTACCGCTATAATTTAATTAAATATATCTATTTTCATTATTTTTCCCATTAATATAGCTTTGATCCCTTTTTTTTTTTCATTCTGTTTGACTGTTTAAACTTTATTAAGCAGTGTCTTGATGTTCAAAACGCATCTAAACCGCGGTAAATACGCATGCGTTTTTAGCGCTAAAGTTCAGAAAAAGGCAACTTTGGTCAAATCAATTAAGCCCAAAACGTGCGTTTAGAACTGCAAATAGGAGAAACGCAAAGTGCGGTCTCAGCCTTACAGTGTAGGTTCCTCCCCAGTATCAGGGTCCCCACCCACTCTGGGGGGTCCACCTGTGATCAGTGGCGTCCTCTCCTCCGGATCGCTGCTCGTCCTCGGTGCAGTCGCATTGTGCGCGGTTACAATGGCGCGGTGTCCTCTCCTCCGGGATCGCTGCTCGTTCTCGGTTCAGTCGCATTGTGCGCGGTTACAATGGTGCGTGGCGTCCTCTCTTCCAGGATCGCTGCTCGTCCTCGGTGCAGTCGCATTGTGCGCGGTAACAATGGTTGCACGGCGTCCTCTTCTCCAGGATTGCTGCTCGTCCTCGGTGCAGTCGCATTGTGCGCGGCGTCCTCTTCTCCAGGATCGCTGCTCGTCCTTGGTGCAGTCGCATTGTGCGTGGTGTCCTCTTCTCCGGGATCGCTGCTCGTCTTTGGTGCAGTCGTATTGTGCACGGTGTCCTCTTCTCCGGGATTGCTGCTCGTCCTTGGTGCAGTCGCATTGTGCGCGGCGTCCTCTTCTCCGGGATTGCTGCTCGTCCTCGGTGCAGTCGCATTGTGCGTGGTGTCCTCTCCTCCGGGATCGCTGCTCGTCCTCGGTGCAGTCGCGTTGTGCGCGGCGTCGTCTCCTCCGGGATCACTGCTCGTCCTCGGTGCAGTCGCATTGTGCGTGGCGTCCTCTTCTCCGGGATCGCTTCTCGTCCTCGGTGCAGTCACGTTGTGCGCAGTCGTCCTCTCCTCCGGGATCGCTGCTCGTCCTCGGTGCAGTCGCGTTGTGCGCGGTGTCCTCTCCTCTGGGATTGCTGCTTGTCCTCGGTGCAGTCGCATTGTGCGCGGCGTCCTCTTCTCTCCGGGATCGTTGCTCGTCCTCGGTGCAGTCGCGTTGTGCGTGGCGTCCTCTCCTCCGGGATCGCTGCTCGTCCTCGGTGCAGTCGCGTTGTGCGCAGTCGTCCTCTCCTCCGGGATCGCTGCTCGCCCTCGGTGCAGTCGCGTTGTGCGCGGTTACAATGGTGCGCGGCGTCCTCTCCTCTATCGTTATGGGAATCGTGTCGTCCTCTCCACCTGGCACTTTGTGGAGGATAATGCTCCTCCGGGCACGTACCGGAGCGCGGCGCTGCCTCCATCCTTTTGTCCGCGCGCCTCTTGTTTTGGGGGATCTTGTCTCGGATGCGGCGGAGGAAATATTAGCCCCTGTTTGCGGCGAGTGAAAAGCCATTATCCGGATAACGAGCGGCGGCGGGCTTTGTGTGTGTGAATGCGCCTCGTCCGCGGGTGCAGCCGCGCTTTGTAGCGGATCCTCTCCTCCGAGCAGCTGCATGTTTGGGCTATTGCTTGATTTCCTAGCGTTGTGGAAATTGCCTCTATTCAGTGCTGCGGGCGGCGGCGGGGCGGGGGGCCAGGGGGGGCCGGGGGCTTGCAGCAGACAATCATTTCTTTTCAATTGGAGCCGGCAAGGTTGATGAAAACACGGCTATTTAGGTGTAATGATGAAACGACGGCGGCATCTGCTCATCAAGCCGCCGCTGATACGCTTTAATTCAGCGCTCTGTCAGCGCCGCTGATACCATTATGCCGCTCGTCCGCTCGCTCATAATGACGCCTTTGAGAAATGCAGTGGAAACGATCTTGACGAGTGAAAGGAACTCTCAATTACGGCTGCCACTTCCCGCGCGCCGGCCGCGCTCGCCGGGTTTCTTTGCGCCGCTGTTTATTTACAGTCTACCAGTAATTACACTTAACGTGTTATTTGCTGCGGGGGAGGGTCTCGCTGAGTGGCCGCCGCGGTGCGGGCGCTGTGATGGCCGGTGCTGCGCTGATGCTGCTGCGCTCGTGGCTTGTAATTAGCCGCCCCTCCGAGGTGACACTTCTGTAATCACAACAGTCGGGCCGGCTTTCACTCTCGATGGAACTGCTAATTAGATAAGTGATTTCTGCTTCGCCCCGCGCTCTGCGATTGGGGAGGGGGCGACAGGTGTCAGGGTCACTGCCCCGCGCTCTGCGGATTGGGGAGGGGGCGACAGGTGTCAGGGTCACTGCCCCCCGCTCTGCGGATTGGGGAGGGGGCGACAGGTGTCAGGGTCACGGCTCCGCGTGTTCCCCAGGGGTGGATGGAGGTGGGTGTGTGGGGCGCGGGTCACTGCTCCGCGTGGTCTCCAGGGGTGGACGGAGGTGGATGTGTGGGGCGCGGGTCACTGCTCCGCGTGGTCTCCAGGGGTGGACGGAGGTGGATGTGTGGGGCGCGGGTCACAGCTCCGCGTGTTCTCCAGGGGTGGACGGAGGTGGATGTGTGGGGCGCGGGTCACTGCTCCGCGTGTTCTCCAGGGGTGGATGGAGGTGGATGTGTGGGGCGCGGTCACTGCTCCGCGTGGTCTCCAGGGGTGGACGGAGGTGGATGTGTGGGACGCGGGTCACTGCTCCGCATGGTCTCCAGGGGTGGATGGAGGTGGATGTGTGGGATGCGGGTCACTGCTCCGCATGGTCTCCAGGGGTGGACGGAGGTGGATGTGTGGGGCGCGGGTCACTGCTCCGCGTGTTCTCCAGGGGTGGATGGAGGTGGATGTGTGGGGCGCGGGTCACTGCTCCGCGTGGTCTCCAGGGGTGGACGGAGGTGGATGTGTGGGACGCGGGTCACTGCTCCGCATGGTCTCCAGGGTGGACGGAGGTGGATGTGTGGGACGCGGGTCACTGCTCCGCGTGTTCTCCAGGGGTGGACGGAGGTGGATGTGTGGGGCGCGGGTCACTGCTCCGCGTGTTCTCCAGGGGTGGATGGAGGTGGATGTGTGGGGCGCGGGTCACTGCTCCGCGTGTTCTCCAGGGGTGGACGGAGGTGGATGTGTGGGGCGCGGGTCACTGCTCCGCGTGTTCTCCAGGGGTGGACGGAGGTGGATGTGTGGGGCGCGGGTCACTGCTCCGCGTGTTCTCCAGGGGTGGATGGAGGTGGATGTGTGGGGCGCGGGTCACTGCTCCGCGTGTTCTCCAGGGGTGGATGTGTGGGGCGCGGGCCTCGCTCGTCCTGTATGTGCGGCCCGGCGAGGCTGCGGAGTCAGTTCATTTTGGTGGAGTCTCTATAAAATGCTCCGACTCCTCAAATCTCTAATACATTGTCTCCAGCGTGCAATGCAGAATATATTTCATAGTTATTTGGGAAAGTTATGAAATGTCCTATAAATGTCTGTTCTGTTCCTGATCTAAGGCCACATTCACACACAGCGTTTTTGCTGCGTTTTTTGAGGATACGTTTTTCAGCTGTAAAAGCAGATCAGCTTTTTAATAAACCACATCCCCTGAAAGGTTTCTGAGCTCATAAATAATGCTTCAATAGCAAAAGCAGATTAGAAAACCGCCACAAACTGACGGCTCATTCTGTGCGGATCCTCGCAACATGCGGTGTCTGAATGTCAGATCTGGAAACCCATTGCCTTTGCTGGATGCCGGAGTCACCGCATTTCACTGTGTGACTGTCTGTAGCCTGAGGATCGAGGCCTTGTCTTAGCTGAGATAAGTCTGTGCTGCACTTGAGTGAAGCTCCTCCTCTACAGGCAAGGGTACAAGGTAACCACACTCTCAAAGAAGGAAGGCGGCACCCTTCTCGGAAAGAAGGAAGGCCGGCGCCCTTCTCGGAAAGAAGGAAGGCCGGCGCCCTTCTCGGAAGAAGGAAGGCCGGCGCCCTTCTCGGAAAGAAGGAAGGCCGGCGCCCTTCTCGGAAAGAAGGAAGGCCGGCGCCCTTCTCGGAAAGAAGGAAGGCCGGCGCCCTTCTCGGAAAGAAGGAAGGCCGGCGCCCTTCTCGGAAAGAAGGCAGGCCGGCGCCCTTCTCGGAAAGAAGGCAGG